>NC_060966.1:4385819-4473319 GCF_910589235.1 Vespa crabro
AATCTTCGTGTGCACGAAAGAAAGAAAAGAAAAGAGAAGAAAAGAAAAGCAAAAAAAAGAAGAAGAAGAAGAAAGAGAAAGAGAAAGAGAAAGAGAAAGAGAAAAAGTAAACTCTACGAGATATTCAATTAGCATTATTCCGATATTCGTGTGTGGTGTATAATAATTGACAGAGAGAGGAAACGAAAGAAAAGGAAAAGAGAAGAGAAAACGAAAAAAAACAAAAAAAGAAAAAACGACAAAAAAAGAAGAGAGAAAAGAAAGGTTACAACGCTTTAGTTATTTTTTTTTTTTTTTTTTGAAGTTAACAAGGGTGGTGAGAGATAAGGGTTGCGTCAGGGTTGGGAGGGAGCGAGGGAAAGGGATAAAAAAAAGAAAAGAAAAAAAAAGAAGAAAGAAAGAAACAAAGAAGAAAGAAAGAAAGAAAAAAAAAAAAGGAAGTGTCATCATCTTGAACACGATCGTCAACGATGTACACACGGTCGCTGGCGATGTACGGTGCGGTGTAAATAAGCCCGGTGGCTATAACAACGTGGCAGAATGTCGTCCCTTCGACCGGTAACCTGCATTCTACGTGCCGTGCTCGTTACGACCCTGTTGGCCGTGCGATAACTTTCAGGTTACTGCCACCACTTACGTACGTTCTGCCCATGAACGACACGCCATTCGTACCACCATTGGACCATTGGTGCCGATTTCAAAATGAAAACGCGTAACAAGCTTCGTGATCGTGATTATAAGAGATCGTTAAAATTATCTCTCTCGTTCTAATCGATATTAAATAATAATAATATTCTCCTTTTTTTTTTGTTTTATTTTTCTTCTTTTCTTCCTTTTGTCTTTCATCCTTTTTCTTCTTTTTCTTTTTTTTCTCTTTCTTTCCTTTTTTTTCCTTCTGTATATATATATATATATATATACGTCCAATTATTATATTTCCTTATTGTTTTCATTCATAATTAGGCTCGTAGTGTTAAAAGTTACGATTTGGAAAAAAGAAAAAAATATATATATATATTAAATATACATATAAATAAAATATACAATAAAAATATACATATATATATATATATATACATATATATATAATCAATAAGTTTTATATATTATATATAGATATTATATATAGATATTATATTTATTTATTTATTTATTTATTTATTTATTTATTTATTTACATAATCAGTAAATTTTATATATTATATATATATTTATATTTACATATATAAATATTTACATATGATATATATGATATATGATATATGTATATATGCAATATATATTATATATATTACATATATTTATATATATCAAAATAAAATAATGAAAAGATTGAAGTCGATCTGATAGATACGATAATTTGATAAATATAATGAAAGATCGATTGATATGATAAATTAACGATAATATATATATATATATATATATATATATATATATATATATGAGACGAAAATGCGTATGGATCATATAGAGTCACATACCATCTAAGTCCACGTGCGGTCGTCCACGAGTTCGGTTTAGGCGCGTGCGAGTCGGATTTATGGTCCCCCATTATGACGTTGACGTATCGCCTTCGCGCGCGAAGGGTCCTAAACCAAAACCCAAGGCGTATCTAAGCGCCGTGTATCTAAACCGAAACAGGCTAGCCACACAGTTCGGTCACGACCACGATGAGAATATTCCAATGTGATCCTGGCTTTTAACCATTATAAACCGACCCTGTGTGTGTCCCTGACCGATAAAGTTGAATTCGACTTTGACCTATCTATGACGTTTGACGTGTATCATCCTCGTTATCCTCTTATAAACTAATTCTAATCTCTCCTTCTAACATAAATTATCACATATATTATTCACTTTTTATATAAATGATCGATATATTAACGTCATCTTTATTAACGATATTTTAACTAATTATAGACTTGAAAACTATAACACGATTTTAATATTAATATAAATTGTATTAATGATAACGAGAACGATTGGAATTAAAATTTTCCAAGGTTTCTTTAGCTTTTTCATGCTTTACGAATTAATTCGTGAAACAATTTAAAATCATTTTTTATCCATGGGAAAGAAGAAAAATGTCGAAGAAAGAAGAAGAAGAAGAAGAAGAAATGAATTTTTATAGATAAGATTTACAATTACAAGATAACGTGTCTATAATTTTCTCGTGATATACATTAAAAAAAAAAAAAGAACAATGTTTTGAAAAAAAAAAAAAAAGAAAAAACGCGATTAAATAATAAAAATAAAAATAAAAATAAAAATAAAAATAAAAATATTAAACCTAAGAATTTCGAATGGGAAAGAAATAATCGAAGAAAAACGAAAAACAGGATAAAGAAGACGAAGAAGACGAAGAAGAAGAAGAAGAAGAAGAAGAAAAAGAAATGGATTTGATAAATAAGATTTACGATAGCTTAGAAAACTATATCAGTTATATATCCTAGGGAAAAATACGTGAAATAGAAGTAAGAGTGGAAAATCGTGAGGGAGAAATTTAAGTGGCCCGTCGCGCCAAAGTTATTGGCATTTTCCGTTCTGTAATGGTTGTCCGGCTTTGCAGTAAAACCAGAATCGAAAAGGGATGAGAAAGAAAGAGAAAAAGAGAGAGAGAGAGAGAGAGAGAGAGAAGAATTTTGTAAGGAGGAAAGGAGAGGAGAGGAGAGAGGGGCGTAAGGAAGGGTGGTCGAAGGGACTTACGTCACGGTCTCGCGTCGACGATTTAAAGGGCGTGCGAAGTCGGTTTTGAACGTTTTGGGACGAGTGCAACGCGATCCTGATTCAATTTATATTCTCTCTCTCTCTCTCTCTCTCTCTCTCTCTCTCTGTTTGGCGACTTCCGGTTGATGGGACATATCTTACGGAATTGCGCCACTCAGTCTGGTTTCCGTTAAAGATCTCCTTGACATTTCTTTCTTCGTACGATGAAATACGAGGAATGGATTTCGATCAGTTTATATATATATATATATGGTGTTACCATAGAACAATAAACTATTTTCGAAAAAGGGGAGGGTGGGAAAAATAACGTGGGAAAGGACGGGAATAAATCTTGAAGCATAAAGGACAACAAAAATCTATCCCAAACGATAGATACGAGTATAACGGCGACGTTATAATTGACCAACGTCACGCGTCGTCGGTTATCAAAACACTATGTCGGATCGATCAATCCCATTTTCGAAATGATGATGGACCGAACATTGTAAAAAGATAAATACGTCGTATATAATCACAAAGTTAATCGGGTTACTGAGAGATCATTATCGTCGTTCTCTATCGTTCTCTCGATTTATTTTGTTTCAGGAAAAAAGAACAAAAAAAAAAAAAAGAGAAAAAGAAGAACAAAAAAAAAAAAAAAGAAAGAAAAAGAAAAGAAAAGTAAAGAAGATTTAAGTATTGTTACGAGTGTTCACTTCATTTTTATTGAAAGTTATTTTATGTGTATTTTTATTTTTGTACTATTTGTACTTTTTGATAGAAAACTTTTTTTCTTTTTTTATTTTTTTTTTTCTTTATTTTTCTTTTTCTGTCATTTAATATATATTTATTTTAAATATGCATATATATATATATATATATTTTTTTTTTAAACATATATTTTTTTATTTAATTTATTTTTATTTTGTTTAATATATTTAAATATACATATATATATATATATTTTAAATAAATATATAAATATTTTTTTTGTTCCAAGTTGTAAAACTAAAAGTATAATTTGTAAAAGTTCTATTTCTTCGATAATCATTATAGTATAATTAATTTACAGGATACAAATAAACGAACATTTTACTTTTACGTTGGTTGTTTATAAAAAAGAAAAATAAAATAAAATAAAATAAAATAAAGTGAACAAAAAAAAGAAAAAAAAAAGAAAAAGAAAAAGAAAGGTTAAAAAGAAAAAGAAGAAATTAATTCAAATATAAATGCACGTGTACGTTCAACCAAAAAGATAAGAAAATGGAAAAAGAAAGAAGAGAAGGAAAAAACGAAAAGATCATTTCTAAACGTAAAAGTATATAAATTGATGCGGATCACATAAATGATAATAATAAAATACGAATAAAATGATATCGTCGTTCGAGATAATTTGAAATACTTCAGCTTAAATCAAAAGTAACAAACGAAAAAATCCTTTTCTTTCCTTCTTTTTTTTTTTTTTTTTTTTCTTTTCATTCTCAGATCTGTCATCCGTCTTGCGAAGAGAGAGAGAGAGAGAGAGAGAGAGAGAAAGAGAGAGGAAAAAAGGAGAGATTCGAAAGTTGCGGAAAGTGGATAGAAAACGTACGCTGACTCGAAGCCAAATACTCCCATGGGGAAAAAGCTGGAGGATATTGAATATCAGATCGCGTGTCTCCGACGTGTATCTTCGTTCGACGTCGAATCCCGCGTCCCGAGGAAACAAAATCCAATGCCCGAGGGTATTGGACACGTTAAAAACTCTAGTTTTTAACGTGTTAAAGAATCGATAATATATCATATACATTAAACTCTAATATCAATATTTCAACTATATCACTGAAAGTCTTATCTCTTTATGGCAGTTTTTCAAAATCAATTTTCTTTTTCCTATTTCTTTTTTTTTTTTTCTTTTTTTTCTTTTTTTTTTGTTACAGTTTATAAGAAGAACAAACGTTTCTTCTCCTTTGACTTTGTTATTATCTTTTTTTTTCTTCTTTCTTTTTCTATCGAACGAAAATGAATAAAAAGATTGTCTTTAAATGACATCGACGATCGACGATAACTCGAAGAAATAAACCAATCGATTTTTACGATGTTCGTGGTCACGATGAATAAAAAGAACAAAAAAAAAAAAAAAAAAAGGTAAAGAAAAAATAAGAGAAAAGATAAGAGAAAGCAGGAAAATAAGTTTCGTTTAAATAATAGAAATAATAAGGCCAAACACAAAATAATAAACTATTCGCGATCAATAAATAACACTTTCCATTGGCAATAATAAATATAAATATGAATTAACTTGGAATAATTTTAACGAATAATCTTTACGAATAATCTTTACGAATAATCTTTACGAATAATCTTTACGAATAATCTTTACGAATAATCTTTATGAGTAATCTTTACGAATAATCTTTACGAATAATCTTTATGAGTAATCTTTACGAGTAATCTTTACGAGTAATCTTAACAAATAATCTTAACAAATAATCATAACGAATAATCTTAACAAGTAATCTTAACAAGTAATCTTAACGAATAATCTTAACGAGTAATCTTAACGAATAATTAAAATTCTCGTTTAATTTTCAATGCGATTAATAATAGGACAGAAAGAAATAAATCCAATTGACAGATTCAACAAATTTCATTCTAGCAAATTACTCCAAGGACGTTCTCAATTCCATCAAAAAAAAAAAAAAAAAAAAAAAAAAAAGAAGAATAAAAATAAAGATAAAAAAAGAAGAAGAAGAAGAATAACAAAGTAAAGAGTTGTAAAAAATTGAAAGAAAAAAAGGAAAGAAAAAAAGGAAAGAAAAAAAGAAAGAAAGAAAGGAAGGGATTAACGCTCGTTCGGTATCGCGGCCGCTAAAAGTCCATAAAAGGACGAACGTTAAAAGGAACTCATGGTAGTATCGCTTAAGGTAGACTTTTATTCGCCCTCTTCTCGCGGGATCACCGAACAGAAGGACAGAGTTAGTCCTCAAACGATCTCCCGTTGTTGGAATCCAAGCTCTATCGAGAATCGACCCTCTTCGAAAGGCATCAAATCGAGCTTTCTACTACGTTTTTACGGAAAAAAAAAAGGGAAAAGAAAAAAAACAGGAGGGGCGGGAGAAGGAAAAAAAACGTACGGTAACTCGCATCTCGTCGCTTATACCTACGCGACGTATATGTGTCTATCATGTGTCTGTGTATATGTGTGTGTATGTATGTGTATATATATATATATATACGGGGGGAGACAAATGGCATCGGTTATTTCGAAAGGTCGACATGAAAGTAGTAGTAATAGCAAAAGAAGGATAGAAATATGGGTATAGTGTGACTGAAGAGAAAGAGGAAAAGAGTAAAATAGAAATAGAAATGGAAAGAAAGAAAGGGATGAAGTACTCGAAGTTGTAGTAGTAATAGTAGTCAGAGTAAGAGAGAGAGAGAAAGAGAGAGTACATGGAGATAGATAGATAGATAGATAGGTAGATAGATATAAAGAGAGAGAGAGAGAGAGAGAGAGAGAGGGAGAGAGAAAGAGAGAGAAATGTTAAAGAAGGAGAAAACGAAGAGAAAGGGCGTGGGCGGTGCTGGGTAAGGAAGATGGGATGAAAACATCGATTGCAGGGACTTGTAACACCGCGGTACGAACAGAGGGATCAAGTTGAACGATAAAGCAACCGGCCTGGAAAATGCCGGATCAGCCGGCCGATGTTTCAGCAAAAACTCTCTCCAATCGAAACGAAAAGACAATGTAATAGACATTGCTGCTATTCTATTGGGTTTACTTCCTAAATTCTAAAGGAAATATACAAGATTTAAAGATAAAACTTTATACGTCTTTTATCCCATTTTAGATACTCTTCGATCATTCTTATCTTTAATTGTGTTCTATCGTTAATTCGAAAATAATATCTTATAGTTCTAATATCTATGATTATTTTTACAATGTTATTTTTATTATGATAAAAATAAAAAAAGAAAAAAGAAAATCTTAATACGATCGCAATAATAAGAATGTTTTACTAATGTTTTGGAATAAATGAATAAATGAATGATTAATACCTATGAATGATTGATAACTAATCTAAACTATAGTTGAGATTAAAGTAATAACATTGTAAAAGATAAATTTAAAAAGATCTTCTTTCGGAATGATAAAAAAAAAACATTCTGTTTTCGTGATATTTCATAATTTATATTACATTACTTTTATATTATTAATTATAATCAATAAAATTAATTGCATAAATGAAAGAATAAATTAAAGAATTAGAAGATGTACAGATATATAAATAAAAATTAATCACAATCGACAATAGGAAAAAACAAAAATTGTAACATTATTAATACTTACTATGGTTATATTTTAATTTGAATAAATGTTATATTTAAGTAAAATATATAATCTCTTAATAATAACTTACTAAGATGAGAAAAAAAAAGAAGCGCTACGTACGGAATAAATCTATACTATATCATTGTTAGTCGGTATATTATCGACTAATGTAAAATGGAGTGTATTCACTTAATCGATAAAACAGTTATCTGTAATTATTAAAAAATTTACCGACCGAAGATAAACACCCTTTGACATTTTTTCGCTCGAAAGGTAAATGAATTTCATGATAATGTAGAACAAAATATAAACTACAAACGCAATGGAACATTATACGAACACTATAAAATTATAGAATAGATCTATAAGCCTATGTAGATTACAGCTCTCTCGTATGTAACATAACGATCGAATTTGTTGGGATAATAAGTAATATATATATATATATATATATACACATATATATATATATATATATATATACATATATACATATATGATGCATCAATTTGTTTTATTATTCATATTAAAAATATATTATATAAATGTATTAAATGATCTTAAATCGTTAATTATTTTATTGATGTACACATATTACAGGAGCACGATATTGGTAGAGTTACTTTCTTTGAAATCTTTCTTCCATTTTCACAAGTAAGCTCTACAATAGAATCACGATATTCTTTGGGTTGACAACAATTGCAATCATTAGACTGACTCCATGTCTCTATAATAAATATATATACATATATTATTAATAATTAATAAATTATTAATAATTATTATTAATAATTAATAAATTATTAATAATTATTATTAATAAATGTAATTTGTCCTTTGAATATTTCAAATTGATTTATTTTACCTTTATCAAAATATGTTCTAGAGAGACAAGTTCCAACACAATTTGTAATTCCTTCTATAGGCTCTAAATTTTTACAAATACCAAATACTCCATTTTCTTCGATAAGAATACCAATGGTATCGTTCAAATTCATTTTGTTAACAGTACAAGTACCTATTGAGAATTATTATAATTGAAAAATTTTCAAATAATGTCAATTTGCAATATTTCTTTTATTATACTTACCCATTTGATTAAGGCTTGTTAAATTACATCGTTTACAACAGCCATCATTGTATATTAATTCTTCTGGACAATTTGTAATCTTAGGACAATCTACGGAACTCATACTGACCATAAACTGAAATTATTCAAAGAAATATTTTCTATTCGTTTACGATAGAACTTAATAGATTATAAAAAAAAAAAAAAAAAAAAAAGAAAAATAAAAAAAAAGAAAAATATGTTACATTATAATACCTGATCATCTTTTTGCATACACGTATATGTTGTACAATTATTATTCAATAATGACCACGTTGCACCTGGCTCGTAAAGAATACTTTCATAAACGCAATATATCTGTTTACAATCACCACAACATTTGTCTTCTATTGGTGCTTGATAATTCCAACCCTTTTTAAAGATATAACATCGAATATGAAAATTACGTACGTTAGATTTATACTTTTATAAAAAAAAAAAAAAAAAAAAAAAAAAAAAAAAAAAAAAAAACCTAATATAATCTTACCATAGGACAATCTTCGGAACAAGTTTCAATTTCTTGTTTTTTCGTAAGTCCATTTGTTTCTAATACGCATATTTCAGTGATACAATTATTATTCGATTGTTTCCACTTTTCACCTGGTTTATATATTTGATCATTATGACGACAAGCTGTTTTAACAATATCCGGACAACATTTGTTAGGTAAAGAATGTCTCTCAATTACAAATTCTTGTTCATCCATTGGATCGATAGGAGGACAGTACACAGTTGCTGAATTTACATATATCTAAAAGATATTATATCAAATGCAAATGTTTATGTTAGTGTACGTATATATATATATATAAAAAAAAAAAAAAAAAAAAAAAACAAATTACAATTTTTATTCACTTACACTTCCATTCATAGATTGACAAGAATAAGTTACACAACTGTCATTGGAATACCATTGTTCGCCAATATTTTTAATTTCTTCATTTACAACACAACCTATTGGTATACACTCTCCGCAACAATAATTACTTTTATCATTAGATGGCCGATACTCGTAACCATAATCACAAGAAATATTACAATCCTGTATTATTATTTGTTTTTGTATAACATTTGCAACTTCTACACACTCTTTTGTTATACAAGCATTATCCTGATCAGGTTTCCATATTTCACCAATCTAATTAATAAACATAAAATATATTATATATATATATATATATATATATATATATTTTGTATATTAATTAAAAATGAAAATCTAATTTATTATAATAATTTTAATGTGACAAGAATCATGAGAAATAATCTCTTACATTATAAATTTGATCCCCTTCCTTGCATGCTACACGTTTTAAACTTGGACAACAATCATCGTTAATCAAAACTTCTTCCATTACAAAATCACTTATATCTGGATGAATTTTAACGTCAGGACATTTTATCATTGTACACTTTATATCAGGACCCATATCTGTCTTTTCGCAAATGCATGTACGACAATTATTTTCTTTCCATTCTTCTCCAATTTCTTTTGGTAGTACATATTGTGATCCTGATATATTTTTCACATTTGACGACGTTGTATTGTAAAGACAAATATCTTTTGGAGGATCTAAAATTAACACAATTATTTTTCATGAATTTATTACATATCTATGTGTATATATATATATATATATATATATATATATATATATATATATATAAATTTATATACTTTAAAATAAATACATATTTATTATATACATATACTTACTACACTCATAATCTGGACAGCATGCATTTGTTAATTGATTTTTATTTAATGTATAATAATCTGGACAAACTGGTATTGAAGGACATAACTGTGGATTACAAATCTCATCGAATTTTGGACAACAACCACTTGTATTCATAACTTTCGTCATACCAGGTTCCCCCAATATTTCAACTTCTGTATCAACGTATTCAAATGTAGGACATTCTTCCGGTGGTAAACATTCTATAACAATTTATTCCTTCATCAATATTAAATGTAATTAAATCCAATAATATATACATATAATATATATATTACATACCACATACGAATTTTTTACATCCTTTAGTATCCGTATGCAATTTCATAATCTGTCCATATCCACAATCAGGTTGCAGTGTATCTTCGCATAATGGAGACTCTGTTGCTGCAACTAATATTATTATATAGAATGAAAAAAGAGAAAATTATGAGACAATTCGAGGAAAAAAAAAACAACAACAACAACAACAATAATAATAATAATAATAATAATAATTTGTATATTACTTACTACAGGAATATTTTGGGCAACATTCTGTTTCCGTACCGGGCACAAGTTTAGGCGTCATACTTTCTTCACAAATTGTATCTAACGTCGAGCATTCTATTTTCTGACAATTAACTCGATTTTTATGACAATTGCATGTAGTACATTTGTCCGAATACCAAATATCTCCTTCTATATGACCTTCCTCGTCGCAAATAGAACATTTTTTCCTATTAACGCATGTGCCATTATAAAGTACATAATTATCTGGACAAAAGCATCCTTCCTCAAATTGTGCATGACATTTTTCTTTACTTTCTTTGTTAATATCGTCGCAAGTTTCAATGCAACCCGAACCGCACGTTTTATATTTTAAATCTATTAAAAGAATAAATAAGAAAATAATTATAGATTACAATTAAATTTAAATTCTTATATTCTATAAAATATAAAATTCATACATGATGGACATGTATACGGGCATATGTCATCTGTTCTCCAATCAATACATAAACTTGCTTCTGAACATTTTCTTGCATATGCCGCTATATTAATACAATAATCTCCACCTATGCATAATGTATCCTGACATATAGCTAAATATGGATATGGATCAACAAGTTCATGACATTGTGCAAATATTGTACTTAAAATTTGATTACACGGATCATCTTTTAATATTGTTTTATTACATATAGAATCTTCTATAGAAATGCAATTGTCAATTTTTAGATCAATATTAATCGGTATACTATCGACCAACCAACTTTTTCCAAATTGTTCAACATTATCTGTAATCTAAAAAAAAAATTGTAATGAATAAAAATTACATATACATAGACATTGATTATATTCGTTATTAATTATTATCCATTTCTTCTACGTATACCTTTCCGTCTTGTTGTCTCAAATCATCCTCTATATCATCATTACAATTTCCACATAAACCTTCAACGGCATCACCAAATATACGAGAGGCAATTCTAACTGTAAAAGCAAAATTAGATTGCATACTAATTATTTCTAATTGAATAGCTGGTATTAATAATTTCATATCTTTCCCAGGTGTTTCTTCCAATTTCACCCAATGCGTTTTATATGGCAATTGTTCCACTTTAATATTATCAATAACTATTTCGAACTGTTATAAAATAAATAATAAATAATAAATAATAAATATTGTAATAATTTTTAAATATATATATCAAAGAGATTTCGTTAACAATTAACAAATGCGTACCATTTTTGTAACAGGTGTTCTTTCAATTTGGATAACATGAGATTCATACAAAACAATAATCGCCTTTGTGCAAATACCAGTATCACAAATAGTATTGGAAACTAAGACCTGTTATAATGTGTATATATATATATATATATATATATATATTAGTCGTATATATTAATTATGTTGCTAATATTTATTTATAAATATATATATATAAAAAAAAAAGAAAAAAGAAACCATCTATTTTACCTGATATGTATGATTTTTATATTGCGAATTTGTTTTGTCAATAATATCCCTCGACAAAATGTATGTACAATTTCCTTGGAATGTGAAATTTTTTCTATCGAAACTAATAAACTTTGAATTACCAAATCCTTCACAAATACAATTGCGGCATTCAGTTGTAAGAACGCAATCATTACCATTACGTACTGTACCCTCTGGACAAAAACAACCCGAGAAGCATACACCTTCCATAATAGGACAAGGATCAGCTTCTTGTAAATCGTTGCAACTACGTTCACATTTATTCCTATTTTTTGTTTTTGTTTTTTTTGTTTTTTTTTTTTTATATATATAAATAAATAATTAGTAAAAAATATTTATTATTAGAAAATATTAAACGTATTATTATAATATATGCAAATTATTTACCGGAAACAATCTTTATGTACGTATGGTGCCAAACAATTGTCAGGACAATCATAAATATTTCTCCAAGTTGACAAATCGATATTTTGATTGTTAGCCTGACATTCTGTAACGAAAGTTGTCAATGTACGACAACGACAATTATCGTACGTAGAATTACTACGTAAACATGTGCAGACAGTCTCTAAACATCTTGAAAGGAATTTTTCAAAATCTACCACACCAGAACAAACAGCCAAAGATCTGTCTTTTATCATATTACAAATTTCCCATCCCTTTTCTTGGATATCACGTGGACATACCTGTAAAATATAACAAAAAAAAAAAATAAAAAAATAAAATATAAAATTATAACGATTCATTATATATGAATGGATTAAATTTAATTATATATTTTAAAATGATAAGATAATCGGATTAAAAATTTTTTTATTAATACAAACTTGAGATTCACATTGCGATGCACCTTCCATTATCCAACTATTTCCAAATTCAATTGTACTTTTAGATTGTTTTCCATCAGGCATTTGTTTATCATTTAATATATATCCATCAAAGTAACCGCATAGTCCATCGACAAGGCTATGCAATTTTTTATTAATACCAATTTTAACATTCATATCTGCATTCCACATAACCCAAAATCCATAATGCTTGCAAGTAAGATATATAGTGTCACCAACACATGACACTTTAAATAACTTGAATTTTTCACCAAGATATCCAACCTGATTTGATGTAAAAGTATAATCGTTGATGTCCATATGCATATCTGGATATAAAACTATTACTTCATCGTCAATAAATATTACTAAATTTCGTGAACATTGGATACCATATTTGTCGCACTCTTTTTCCACTGAAAGTAAAAAAAAAAAAATTGTAATATAAAAATTAAAGAAATCAAATGATCATGATATAAATACATGATATAAATATATAATGAAAATATTATATATACTCACACGTTATATACCATTTATTTTCATACATATCTCTTGCTAAAATATGATTGCAGATATCATATTTATATTCTAAATCATCAAATGTATTAAAGGTTCTGCCTGTAACGTTGCATATAGCTTCCAATGGTATTGGTGGCTCGCACGTATACTTTGGACATTTTTCAATCTTATACATACTCATTTTTTCATATTTTATCGTATAATTCGGAGGACATGCTTCTTTTGGACAATATTCCGTTTTTGTTTCATTAATTAAAATCGGTGGATTTAGAGGGACACATGTAAATTGTTGACAAATCATACTTTCCCCACTGTTATAATTTTTATAATCAACAGTATGATGACGCATCCATGATTCTCTAAAAAAAAAAGATCATAATTTATAATATCAAAAAAATTAAATAGATTAAAAAGAAAAAAAAAAGAGGATAAAAAAGAAAGAAGCCACTTAGTATAAAATATATTATGATAAATTTATATTTACCTGTTATTTTTCTTTTTTATTAACTGTTTTGTTGGTTTTTGTTTACCCTTTACATAACTATTATAATTATTTTTTGTTTTATGAATGTAATTGATTTCTTTATAAGTACTGCTACTGGTATAAACTGTTGTAGTTGTATAATGTGAACTCCACGTGTTCCGTTGAACTATCTTATATCCAGGAGGACATTTTGGTTCTTCGCATTGGACCGAAGGAACTAAATATACTTTTTTCTTATTATTTATCTCAAAAGTATATTACTTAGATAATTATTTACCTAATATAATCATATTAGGATTAGAAAGAAATAATTAATAGATTACCTGAAACTGTGCTTACGGTAGAAATTGGATTGGTTGTATATTTAATTGTAGATTCGAAGTGTCCGATAGATGATGTTTCAATTTTTGGACAATTCTTTTCATCGTCAGGACAATCTTGTACCCCGTTACACCATAATGTTTCATTTAAACAGACATTACTAGTTGGACAATATCTTTTACCAAATGGGCAAGGTTTACAAACGCAGCTGCATAATTCTGTGACGACTACTTGCATTCCTGGCTCGGTACATGGTTCACATTTCTTTGATATACAAGAAGGTATACCACCTAATGTACAAGAACATTGTTGACAATCTTCTGATTCATAGATTGATCCAACAGCATATCTAATATAATTAAAAAAAAAAAAATATACATATATAATAAAATAATTATTATATTAGACTTTATATTATATTATTTTTTTTTCCCTTACGTAATATGACCAACAACGCATGGACAATTTTGTTTTGAAACGCAAGTTTCTCCATTCCACCATAAAGATTGATCGCATTTACATTTAACATTGCTCTCTGTTAATATACCCTCGCATATATTACATACGGATATATTTGGTTCCGTTGGACCAGGCAATTCTGTTGTTACTATGGCTGAAGAGAAAGAAAAAAATAATCAAAGATTATTTTACTTTAACAATAAAAATAGTTTTTAATTTTTTATAATAAATGTCTGTAGAAAAACAAAAAGAAAAACTTACGATACGGTAAGAAACATCCGAGTACTTCAACCTTTAATCCTATATGATCGTGCCATTTTATCGGTTGTATACGTAAAAATCTTGTTCGCAATGGTTTTTCAAATAAATTCGTTTTAACATTGTTGGAATCGAAATTTCCTAAAAATTCTACTTCATTGTCATTGTCATCAATGATTGGATTCCATTGACGACCATCAATGCTATAAAAAACTTTATAAACAGTCGTCCATACATTATTATCTCCTTTTGTTATAATTCCTGTTACATTTCGTGGTTCCAAAAAGTCAAATTGAACGTATTGATTTAAATTATCCAATTTTGGCCTCCATAGACCCAATCCTGATAATCTGATATTTGGTAAAAGATTATCGAACGAAGAGGATGCTGAGATTTGTGCATCTGACAATAATCCATCATCCAGGCCCATGGTATCATTGCACACTGTTATAAGATTTAAATCAATGTCTTTTCTTAAGTATATGATTAAAGGGAAGAGGAGGGGGAGAGGAGGGAGGGTTAACAATAACAATTAATAAAAACATATTTTACCTGGTTTTATAACTTTATCGGTATATCCAATGGTCGTTGATCCAAAGAATTCTTTTATAGTTGTTGATAATTGTTTGGTCACAATTGTACTTTTAATCGTAACTTCCTCGCAACCAAGTATTTCGGCTTTAATAGCAATACCATTGTGCCATGTCAAAGGATATATTCGAACAATTTTTGCTTCGATGGGTTCATAAAATTTTTGTTCAACCGGCTTAATGCCATCGACAGGTCCTCTAAATATACGTGGTTGTTTTGTAGTATCCATTACGTATGAGAATGCATGACCATCATCAGAGAAAAGAATTTGATAACTTGTTACAAATTTGTCGTCACTTGGTGAACCTTTCAAAATGATACCATAAATTGGTAAAGGATGTTGAAATTCTATAGCAAGCCTAAAAATATATATTAGATTTTAAGAAATCAAAAGAACATTTTTTTTTTAAAATACTTGGGGGAAGGAGAAGGGGGAAAGAAAAAAGAAATTAGTAAAATATCAAACCATTGATTTTTGTCAACAAATTCTGGTTGCCAACTTTTAACAGGCTCCATTGATATTTGACTATCAAATAATGCATTTTCAGGCTGAAAATCAACACCATTACTGCTACTAGCATAAAAAGAAATTTGATTTGGCGTAGATCGTTGAATTAATGGTATATATCTATCACTATCACATTGTTCAGGTGGAGTTACAGTACTGGATACAATAATTATATTCTTTTCTTCAGGCTTAGAAGTTGAAGACTCCGTTTCGTAATTGTATATAAGTGTACTAAAAATCAATTATATTTTATTAATAACATATCTTTTATAATAATAATAAAATTTTTCAATATGAAATTTACTCACGACGGTGATGTTTCTTCTTCGACTTGATGAGTAACATTCGTACATATAGTTTTATCGCAAGTATAATAATTATTAATACATTGACATATTTCACATTCGGTTTCTTTAACAACGGTACCTGCTTTTACACTCTGTCCCTCATGAGATTTGCAAGTACAATCAATTTGATCAACGCATGTATCATAGTCCTTCCAAAATTTGTACAAAGGACATTCTGTTCTTTTTAATGATACACATCCTATTTGTGAAAATTCATAAATAATATTTATTAGTTAATAAACAACAATTTGAAATAAAAATAATTTATAATTAAGTTTTCTTTACCTGGAATGCAATCTGTATCTCCTTTACAAAAGCCTTGCTCTAATAAAGAATAACGATAATATTCGCAGGTTTGACTACATTTAATAGAACAATCGTTCCAATTCTCACCAATTTCACATAATCCTATTGAAGAAATAGATTTTAATAAAAATAATATTAATAGAAATAAAAGTAAATTATATACATTTTATTAAATTTGTATCGATCATACTTTTAGTGGTAACGTTTTTCTCATAAATTGTTGTAAACGTGTTTTCATAAGATGTAGTAATCTGTTCAGTTTCATTACTTGAGGTTGTTTGTTTAAGAGAACATTCAGGTTTTATGAGTCTAACATTTGCTGGCCAATCACATATTTTAAGATTCGGATTGTAAAACCTATCTGGACCACATGTTTTTTCAACCCATACATTTTGATTAATTGTAGGAGTACAATGATAAAAAATATAACAATCTGTTGGATGTGCTTTATAAGAATTTGCCAATTCGCAAACGTTCTCTTCTGGTTCTTCGGTAATGGCTAAAAATTATATTATTTTAAAAAATTTAAAATACATCAACTTTTTTACACGTATCATAACAATTATGATATTATTTCTTACTTGAAATTATAATTGATGTTTCTGTAGTTTTTGATGTACACTGGCACAAAACACTAATTTCAAAATCTATACATGGAAAATCTGGTTGTGATTTACAATGAAGGCCACGTTCCAAGCTACATTCAACATCTAAACCAGTTTCTTTTGGAGTTAAATGATTCTTTACGGATCGACATTTTATATCAATCATTCGTTCCTTTGTACAAACGGCTGATCCCTCAATCGATGCCTTTAATATATCATAATGTAAATAATATTTTTAGATTGACATTTATATAAATATAATAATATTATATTTATTTTTTACCAAATCAGTCCAATTTGGTAATTGTTCAATATCATTGAGCATCTGTCCTTTTACGTTCTTATCTTTATTTATCCAAGCCGACCAGCCATCTATACATTTTTGTGGTTCTTCCATAGGAATCGTAGGTAATGTTGGACTAGTTGTACATGGTCCACCTTGACATATTATTTTACCACGACTACAGAAACAAGTTTGACAATTATCACTGCTAACTTCATCGCCTTCCAAGAAAACAGTCTGAATATATTAAAAAATATACGAATTAAAATACATGTAACAGAATTTTTCTATTCTTAAAAAAAAAATATATATATATATATATATCAATTAACAAACATACCCCATTAATTTCTGCGCATATTGGCTTACATGTTGATTTAGGAACACATTCTGTATAATTATTATCTTTGTAGATATGATCATTGGCGCATGCTTTAAATAAACAACCTTCTATACAAGCATCTTGTGAACATAAATGTAAATTATCTTTAATAGTTAAAAGATTATCACAAGTTTCATAGGGACATGTTGAAATACATGGAGAATAGGTACTACATTCTTTATCGCATTGCATTGGACATAGATCTTGGGAACGCCATTTTATAGGAACACCTTTTGCATTACATTGTTGAGCATATGCTGCTAATGATGTGCAAAGGCATTCACAGTCGCCACCTAAATTAAATAATTATTATTTAATACATTTTAGATTTTTTTCTTTTTCCTTCTTTTTTTTCTCTCCTTTTCTTTTCCTTTTTTTCATTCGAAAATATAATAATTAATAAAATAAATAGAATTACCTGTATCGCAACCGCATGCATCGAAAATACAATTTCGTATATAAAATTCAATATCCACCTCAGAGTGACATGGCCGGAAAATATCAGATTTCAAAATATTACATTTTTCAATGGCCCATATTTTTCGTTCTGGATGTTGTTCGCATGTATCTTCAATATCTTTAGGTTCAGGACAAAAATCGTTTATTTTCCATGAGTCTCCAAATAAGATAGAAGAAACTTCAGAAATACCACCAGAAGGTGTTTTAAAATCATCCTTGCTATTATCATTATAATCACCACAAAGACCTATTGTATGCCCTTTCCATTTTGGATCTAATCTAATATAAACCCTAGTACCTAAATTAAAACAATAATTTAGAATTAAAATTTTCTAAAAATTATATTAATAGTAATAACAAAAAAAAAATATATATATATATACATATATTTACCTTTGTCCCATTGTAATACTAAACCTAAATCAGGCACATCAAGGAACACGTATAAACCTATTGTCCTAATAGCAATCCTTTTAAAGTTTTCTTTAGGCAATTCTTTTCCTCTTGTTAATGTAATTATTTCTTGATTAGCACTATGTCCTACTTTAAGTGTTATGGACTTAGAACAGGATACTCCGGTTGTTCCACAAGGAACATTTTGAATAGAAATATAAAATGTTTCTTCTTTGCTCAGAACACCTTTCGCTAAAGTATAATCGCATACACCTTGGAAATTAAATAATTTGCCATCAAATGTTTCATAATGAGAATCACCCCATGCGGAACAAACGCCTGGAAAAAAAAAAAAACAAAAAAAAAGAAAAAAAAGAATTAATTGTATAACTTTTGACAATTTAAAATTAACATATCTCAAATAAAATAAAATATTAAATATTCTAAAATGATTACCTGCGCATATTCTGTCCGTACAATTCCATTTTCCGCTTGTACATTTGCATGTATTACAATCACTTTGTATAATCGATCCCTCTTTATAACTTTTTCCTCCATGATGACAAGGGCATTCTTCTTCTTTGATACAAACGCCATTTATTACATCCAAAACATAACCGGTTTTACAAATACATCCTGGTTTACAAGTACTACTACTTTCTGTAATTGGTATATGCATATTATGACATGTTTTTGATTGTACTGGCTCACAATCCGTTAATATTAAATTCTTAGTTGCAGAACAACTAACTGATGTATTATTAAATAATTGATATTTTTCAATCTCATTTGATGTTGCAAGTCTGCAATTCCATTTACCACCTGTAAAAAAATAATATTTATATTTATGAAAATTCATCCTCACAATAGTTGTATGTGTGTGTGTGTGTGTGTGTGTGTGTGTGTGTGGGTGGGTGTAATTAATTAATATACCTGTACAAGTACATAAATCCTGTCCTTTTCGTCCAGGCCGTAATTCTTGATAACCAGCTTTAAATTCAATATTTGAATGAATACAAGGACATTGACCAATTGGGATACATTCACCCATAATATCTAATGTTTGACCTTCAGGACAATTACAACCTTCTACACATTCTTCTTTACAATCTGGATTAAAAGATATGTCACTGCACGATCTAAAAATAATATCATTTTATATATCAAATATATTTTCATTTCACTTTCGATTCATTATAATACAAATTTATGTGTGTGTGTGTATATACATATATATATATAAATACCTTTTACAACTACTTCCACAAATTTGATATTCTTGACCTCCAGAGCAATGAATGCTACATTCTTGAATTTCTTGACGCCATAATAATTTTATTCCTGCTTCTGAACAATCCTTTGCATATGCCGATAGCATAGGACAGAAACATGTCTTAATATCAGCTGTACATGCACACATATCATATAAACAATCTTTGTAAAATACTTCAGGTTCAACATACCAATGACAATCTAAAATCGAATTTAATTATCATTATCATTATTATTATTATTATTATTATGTTTGTGTACTTATAAATATTATTTTTTATAAATCAAAATAAACAGAAATAACAAAAAGAATAAAAGAAAATTACCAGAAAATATATCAGTATACAATTTAGAACAATATTCTTTTGCATAAACACGCTTTTGTGGATTCAAATCACAAGGATGCATTGGTTCACTATCATGAACATCTAAACATTGTTCATTTGTTTTCCATTTATTAGCAAATAGAGTTACTATTTTTTCAATATCACCATCTGGCGTTATAAAATCATCTTTTTGATTATTAGAAAATGTTCCACAGAGTCCTCTTGTATTACCTGATAAGTAAAATTAAAAAAAATTATTCTAAAAAGAAAAAAAAAGAAAAGAAAAAGAAAAAATATTAGATATAACATACCATGAAATTCTGCTGGTGCATTAATGTAAACACGTGACATGCCATCCCACCAAACTTCTAAACCATTTAACATACGAACCACTAGAAATATGCTACTAGCAGCTTGTATTTTTATTCCATTAACAAAAAGTGGTAATTTATTTACATCTTCACCATTGATTACTACTTGCTTATTTTGTTTTAATTTAACAGTATCTTGATTTATTTTTATTGTTACCGTTTTTGTACAAGAAGGTGTATCTGACGTAATGAAGCCTAAATACTAAAAAATATAAAAAAAAAAAAAATGTTTTAATTATTTCTATAACTACATAAATGAAATGTGTATGTAATATCTATTTATATAAAAGAGTACTGACCTCTGATATTGCTCCAGAGCATGGAACATTTTCACTTTCAATGCTATAATTCTCACCTTTTAACAGATAATATTTACATTTACCCATAAAATCATAGTGTTTACCATCAAAAGTTGTATAATGCGGATCGCCAATGATAGCACATCTAGCAGCACATTGTATTTGTGTGCAAATCCATTTGCCAGAAGTACAAGTACAAGTATTACAATCTTTTGCCACGCTTTCTCCAGGTTGAAATAATTTTTTTCTTAATCTACAAGGACATTCTTCTTGTGGTATACATTTATCTTCATGCATCAAAAAACCTTCAGGACAAAAACAACCTTCTTCGCAATCATCGTCATTTATATTAGAATCAATATCAAAACCACAAGAAGGTTGTGCCCTTGGTCCACATTTCTTATATATACGTCCTTTTGTGCATTGCATTGCTATGTAAATAAACATTTTAATATAATAAAATATATATATTTTTAATAATAATAATTGATATATAAAATAATAAATCTAAATTCGTATCTATTTATATTATTTTGCAAAATATTAATATAGATTTATTTCAATTACAATGATTACTTACGACAAAAATTTTCATTTCTCCAGCCTGACAAAGGAACAATACCTTTATGAGCACATTGTCTTACATAAACATTCATTGTATCGCACGCGCATATCCTTCTATCTAAATCATTACAAGTACAATAATCCCAGATACAAGCTAATTTCATATCTGAAATCTTTAATGTACTTGAACAACTTCGAAATTTATTATCTGACAATAATTTTGTACAAAATTCATGAGCTTCTTGAGCATATTCTGATATGCAAGAATGCTCTACTTTTGGATATTCATTACATGTTTCTAGAAAAATAATATATATATATATATTATTTATTATATATTAAATGTAATAAATTATATTTAATATGTATTTTGATAATTGAGAATATCCAAACTCACCGCCAATATTTTCAACTTGCCAACTATTTGCGAATACTTCAATATTAATCGGATGATTCCCAGTTTTACCTATCAAATCATCTCTAGCATCGCCATTCATTCTTCCGCACAAACCTGCTGTTCTATTCCACATAGTTTCAGATGCGTCTATCTGTAATAATAATCCTCCATCCCATTTCAATTTGACTCCTAATGAGTCTAAATAAACAATAATGAAGTGTGCTGACATATCAACACGTAAGCCTGGCAAACGAACTGGTATTGGAAAAGATTTTTTAATGTTACGAAATTCAGGTATATCCCTCTCATTCCGTGAAAGAATATATTCCTTTCCACCAACGAAAAGTTCAATAATTCTAAAGCAACGATTTTCCATTCTGCAGGTTGGACTATTTCGTACAGTTATCGTTAAAACAGCATTGCTCATCTCTTGCAACATAATGTGACTGCAATTATCTTCAAAACTAAAAATTTGATCGTCAAAAGTTTTATAATGTGCACCACCCCAAGTAAAACAAGTCTTTGGTTCAGGTCGTTTTGCTTCAATAAGAACATAGTTATTATTCAATGACCCATATATATCCTAAAAAAATATATATATGTATATTTATATATATTGCTTAATTTTTATAAATATATATATATATATATATATATATATTGCTTAATTTTTAAGCTATTTTTTCTAGTAAAATATTAAAATATATTTACCTTTATCATTTGGTCACCTCTAGATATTGGAAAATCAATGGTATTATTTTCCATGGTGGATATAAAATTACTATTAATGGACCATGTATGATTAGACTCATAGGCAGTGAAAATATCTATATTATTATCATCTTTACATTGAGGAATTGGCTGTGGTAAGAAAACTCCTGTATCATAATTACAAGTATAACTAGCTGCTGGTAAAAATTCAAAATTTGTGCCAAGTGGACAATTTAATGTACAGGAATTTATATTCTCTGAGCTAATACAATAAATACCACCATTGAAGTTCAGTTTTTTACTATTACAAACATCCTGTGCTATAAAAAAAAAAAAAAAAAAAACATTATATACAATTAATGTAAAATATTACAAATTGTGTATATTTGTGGAATTAATTTTTTACTTTAAAAATAATTATTATTAACATTTTATAAAAATATAAAAAATTCTTACAATATTGACATTGAGGTCCTCTGAATTCTTGTGGACATAGACATACATTTGTTGGAAGACATTGACCACCATTCTGACACGGTGGATTGCAAATAGCTATAAAATTAAATTAAAATCTAAATATAAAAATCTGTATATTAAATATATAGAAAATATTTAAAATAAGTATATATAACAAATAATACAATCTTTTGGAAACTTACGTATACAATCTGGAATTGATACCCAATCTGTCCTAGTTGGTACCCAATTACCATTATTACAAACCAGATTGGCAACTGCCGACCCATCTGGATATACAAAATTTTCCATACAAGATATAGTACAAAATCTAAAAGTAAAATTTATATATAAATATTTTCTTTTTAATAAATGAATACAAATGAAGTACAAGTCACTTACTTAGAATTACAACGTTTATAAGAATTAAGAATAAGTGGTGCAAAATCCAAACATGGTTTATTTTCAAATTGGCATTGTGGGCCAGAAAAATTTTCAGGACAGTTACATTGATGCGGTGCAATGCAAATGCCACTATTTTGACAATTGGGCATACATATTGCTGAAAAAAAAAAAAAAGAAAAAAAATATTGTAACTATTACATTATCATTATCTATATAAAATATAAATTTTATAGAAAAAAAAACCAATTATATCAATGATATATTGAAAAAAAAAAAAACATACGTTGGCAATGTGGTATTGTACTCCATTCTGTACCAACAACATTCCACTTTGCATTATTACATATTATAGCCAGTTGACCTACTCCATTTGGAAACATATAATCATATTCACAGCTGGCAATACATCCACTACGAAGAATAATATATTATAAATAACTTCTCATTTGTTATTACATTGTCATATGATAGATATAATATATATATATATATATCTGCCATTTAAAAGCATACCTGTCTATAGAACATTTTATTTTCCCATTAATTGGTGGATCTGGCCTTTCAATACAACCACCAGCATATACCCCCTTTCTTTCAACTTTCTTAGTTTTGACATTTTTATGAGCTACATTTCTAAATAAATAAATTTTATTTAATTATTATATTTAATTATCATGTTGTAAAATATATAAACAAATTAAATGAGTTAAGTTACAAAAGAAAAGAATAATAAAAAAAGGATTTTCATTTTATAGATACTGACTTGTTATTTTGAAAGGATTTTGTAGATCTATCTTCTTGTATTGATATACTCGTAGCAGTTACTACTGCTATTGAAACTAATATTAAATGCCACAGCAACATTTCAATAAAAATAATCAAAATTTTATATTCATTATGTGAGATGAAAACTAATTAAATTATGCAACAACAGTACACACCAGTAAGAAGACTTTTTTAATAGCTATGATAATATTTCACTTCTTTTATATACCTACCTCTAAAAGGAAACGGATAACTGATAAGTGACCATTTATAACCATTGCTAACATCCTGACAAATCAAAAGATTAAAAATTATGTCACGAAAGTAGAACAAATAATAGATAAATAATTACTATATATAATCATCATTTTTATCCTAATGCAATCCTATTGAGAAAAAAAACCATTAGTAAATGTATCGCTTTATTTGATTTACAAATTATTATTATCTCTTATATTATTATCATATTTGTGTTAATTTAGATTATTTTATAATTTAACAATATAAACTAAATCCATCCATGTCTCTTCTCTCTCTCTCTTTCTACCTTTATCTCTCTCTTACACTATAATTATTCGTATTTATGTGAATCATTATGGTCGCTAATTAGGTAGATAAGACAATATTGAAATACCACAACGGATATTCTTATCAAATAATTATGACCATTTAATTGCTAATAGAGTAACACTTCGTATTATCACTCTTGATATTGGTAAACTGCTTTAAATTAAATATATATATATATATATATATATATATATATATATATATATATATATATACACACCTAAAATGTTTTCTTTGAAATAATAAAAACATGATATAAAATACATGGAATAAATTCTGAAAATAACAAATATTTAAAAATATTTTTTATTATGTCTTTATTATTATTATTATTATTGTCGTTGTATTGAATAATACTGTATAACATATTAACCTATTTTTTAAGACAATATTATAGAAAAGCACTTAAATTTATAAATTAGTACAATAACAGTTATTATTCTTATAAAAGCGTATTTAATACGTTGTTAGAAAAAATATATGTAATCTCTTTTTTCATATAGAAAATAACAAAATACAAACCTATCTCTTTTCTACTCCTTATTTTAATGATAATTTATCAGATACTTGACTTCTAGATTCATAAGCTGTTAAAATAGAAGTTAATACATTTGAAGTATTACGATAATTCTTCAAAATCAATTGCTCAGGTTCAGAATATTTTGAATGCCATATTTCATAATATGCATCACTAGAAATTTCATTCAAGTGAGTGATATTAAATTCTTCTTTTAATGCAATCTTCCATACCTACAATTAATAAGTACAAATAAATTTTATGATATATGCAATGTAATAAAACCTATAAATAACTATATTCATATGAATAAATATTTTTAATTATAAAATAAAAAGAAAAAAAAAAAAAAAAAATATATATATATATATATATATATATATATATATAAAATAAGTAAATTATTGATCCAATAAATCTTACATCTTCTTCAGGTAAGGATGTAGGAGCACGTTTATTTCCAAAAACTCCTTTCTTAGTAAAGACATGTAAATTGTATAACAAATAATTGAAGGTAAACATTTTATCAGCTTCAGTAGCACTGAATGTCACAGACATAGAAGAGCAACATTCTTTTTGTGGAGGATATAAAGCATGCGTCCAATAACTACCAGGTTTTGCAATTCCCCACAATAAATTATTTAAAGCATAACCATGAAAAGTTCCCCTTAAATATTCATCCCTTGTATCCATAGGAAGAATACCCATAGATGATAGATGTTTTCCTGTACATAACATTAAAATATATACATATATAATATACATATAACTATTATTCATTTTTAATTAATTTATTTACCAAGATAATAATCCTCTTTTTTCCAATATTTTCCACCAGCAGCACATTTTTGTGACGTATTAAACATTTCTATCATTTTTTTAAGTGACCCTTTGCTTAGTACATAACCTGCTTGAGCAACATTGTACGGTTGACCCCACATTACAACGGCATGACCCAAATAATAATTTTCTTCATAGTTTAACGGAGCAACTATATAACGTAAATTTTCCAAGATCACCATCATATCATCTTTTACAAAAAGTATCCATTCCTTGACCTCATCATCTTTCCATATATAATTCATAATTTCACATAAAAAATGCCAAGAAGATTGAAATTTTATAGTAAAATTTATAATTGGTATTTGGGAATCTTGTATACGTTGTCCAAAAAAGTATATTCGATTGCAATGACTACCCCAAGTATCTTTTATCGATTTTGCTAATTTAACTTTCTCCACAAAAACAATACATGTAATAAATATTTTAGATTTTAACCAATCCGATTCCAATGTTACAAGCTTTTGCGATATATTATCTGATTTTGGTTCATATAAATAACGATCCATATCAATTGCATTTCTTTGCAAATTATATGTTGCAAACCACTTATTGTATGATACATTTTCTAATCCCTTTGTCCAATTACTTTTGGCCCAATTACGAAATTTAATTCCTCGAGAGAGCAAATTTATAGGTGTCATCCATACTATAGATAAATCATCAGAATAATGTTGATATTGCCACTTTTTCTCATTATATATAGTACTTTCATTAACAAAACTTCCTATGAAGTAAAATAAAGAGGCTAGAAAAAAGCCAATTCCAAATCCAATTAGAAATGTTGATTTACGTTGTAATGGATAGAATGACATGGTAACAACAAAATTGTTATTTAGCTGGAAAAAACATAAAATTTCTATTTATAAATATTTTAACAAAGTCATTTTAACTATCACAAAATTGTATATATAATCAAGGATATATGAATTTAATGGAATAATAACCTTTTAGTCAATGTTAATGTCAATCCATCTGGTTGTATGTCACAGAATATATATATAAAATACAATTGCAAATAATAATTTCTGACAGCATCATGTAACTGAAACTTAAAAATGATTACGTTTATTTTAAACCGGTTTGGTATGAATCATACACAAAGTAGAGCCAATTAATCAATTAATAATCATAATAATTGAAAGTTATTACTCAATATATAAATTACAGTTATGAACTTATTACGTCTCATTAAGAATTTCATTCTTTGATAAATGAAAAGATTACTTACAATAACAAATACAAATATCTATTCGTTCTAATCTTTTCAATTTCATATCATTACCAATCATTATTAGTCTTATTTATGTATCAAACATATAAGTCGTATCCAAGCAGATTATCCAAACTTTTATATACGTAAAAAAGAATAGCCTACAACATCAACTGTGTACTTATAAAGCTAGATGGCGCAGTGATATATTAGTGTAGTTTCCTTATCTGAATGTGTATGTAAATATTCATCGCAAGTACGTCACAGGAACATCTGTTATGTTAAATATATATGTAAGTATTGTACATATATATATATATATATATATATATATATATATATATATATATATATATTTATAAACAGGTAGATGATTATTGGAAACAAATCTTTATTTATGAATATTATCATCATTGCAAACGATATGTATGACACGTGACATAATTATGTTTGCATGCTTATAATAGCATTTTAAAACAATTCATTATTAATTCCATGAATTAGTATGTACAATGAATCCAAACATAAAGTTTATGATAATTAAAATCTATAATAATAGCTTTTCTTTCCCAAGATAAAAAAATAAAACTTGCAATTATAACTGCATGTTTGCAGTCAGTATTCTATTTATCTATATGGTCAATTAAAAAAAGAAAAGAAAAAAAAAAGAAGAAAAACAAACAAACAAACAAAAAGGAGAGAGAAAAAAAAAGGACAATAGTATTCTTTAATAAGGCAATTATGTTATCACATGACTCACACATTCATAAATATCAAATATAAACAATTTTACATCCTTTTACAAACCATTGCCTATGCAACATAGGAACCGATATCCTTCAGTCATTAACCTAAAATCTCATGAATATTTTTCCTGATCAAAAGCCAGGTAAAATCTTATTAATGGTATATCACTTCTTACTCTTGAATTTGATATGGTGTTGTTGTTTTTTTTTTGTTTTTTTTTTGTTGTTTTTTTTCTTTTTTTTTTTTTGTTTTTTTTTGTTTTGTTTTGTTTTAATATATATGATTAATATAATTTATAAACGCATCATATCAGAAATTGCATTAATTTTAATAAGTGTGAATCCAGTGCATTTACTCAGAGTTATGGCAATGCTTAGAAGAAGGATTCTCCTTCTAGGGATCTTACATATTAAATTAAAATTATAAATATATTAAGGAGTCCTAGGATTCACGAATTACTAAAATCAATAGCAGAAGATAATATGGGGACGGAGATGTATTGACAAAACAAAAATGTTCTTATTTACCACAGTCTATTAGGGCACTTGGTACTTTTAACGTCATGCCGACAACTTTGACTTTCTTCATCAAAAATAGTACCTTCTTCACAGACAAAGCGAAAATCTAAAACCTGCTTTGGAGTAAAACCAGGAGAGCAGTAATGAAATAGTCGACAATCTCTCACGTCACCATAAAATCTATACATTTCTCTTTCCAGACAATTAAAGCTGCCATATATTTTTGAAATGGAGAATGACTTATCTTTCAATCGCCGAGTCGTTTCTAATAATGGAATTTTATCCACATTTTCAATTATAGTTGAACTAGGTGTTGAAATTGGATGATTATTAGAATGTATGTTTTCAGTTGTTGTAGCAACTGTTACATCATTATGATAATAGCCGGTAGTCACAGAAGTTGTAATGTCCATTGTCTCTGTATGCTTCTTTTCATCTATGTATTCTTTATCTATTACAGTAGGAATAACTGTTGGTATAGTTGATATATCCATGTTGTCTTCATTTATTATATCTCTTGTAATTGTACTTGTTTCTGTAGTATCTGAATTGTTATTACTTGTATCACTGTTTAAAGAAGTAACATCTGTTACTGTAGATAATGTTGATAGTTTTGTTGATGGATATGAAGTGAAATTTTCAATATTTGAATTTAAAAATTGTGAATCTGTACTATCAGTGGATGATGCGACAATTTGTGTTGCACTTAAATTTTCTACGTATTTCGTTGTCGTACTTTCAATATTATTTAATTCTTCGCTCTTTTTAATAGTGCTCGTAGGCATAGTAGTAGGTGGTCTTCGAGTTGGTAAAGTTATTTTCCTAATAACTGGCTTTGGTACTAACTCATTATAAGATTTTGGCGGTTTGGCTGGTTTTGGATTAAATAGAGGTAGTCTCGACTTTATGATCACTGGATTTGGCGTTGTTGTTGGAGGAATATAATTGTAATTTTTTCTAAGTGAAAAAGGTTTGAAAAGATTGGGTACAGAACGAGTAGTTGTGATTGGAGTTGTTGTTGGTAAAGTTGTAGTTGATGTAGTCGTTGATATAGTCGTTGTTGGTACAGTCGTTGTTGATACAGTCATTGTTTGTACAGTTGTTGGTAGAGTTGTTGGTAGAGTTGTTGATACAGTCACTGTTGGTACAGTCATTGTTGGTATTGTTGTTGTCGTTAGTAAAGTTGTTTCTGGTGGTAAAACCGTTGTTGTTGATGGTAAAGACGTTACTGATAATGTAGTTGATGACATGGTTGATGATATCAATGTTGATAATGTTAATGGCTCTATTGTACTCTTTGAAATTGGTACAATAGTCATTTGTTGTTCATTATTTTCAATGAATTTAGCAAACTCTTTAGTGTCCTTTTCTTGTGTTAATCCTTCTTTTTCCATTTTAATATTATCCACTTTAATATAATCTATATTCTTTGATAACTTTTCATTAATATTTACAACTTTAATATCTTTTTCAATCTTATCGTCATTTGGATTCTCAGTATTATTTATTAGAGACTCTTGTTCCTTATAATTATGCGGCTCATAATTATCATCAACATAATCTTGTATAGCAGGTTCAACAGAGACAATATTTTTTTCTGTATTACTTTCTGTTTTACTCATTCTTGGTAATTCATCAATAAATTTTAAAACGCCTGTCGTACTGTCTTCCTGTTCAATCGATTCAGAATTTTCCACTTCTGCAGAATTAGTTATAGTTTCATACGACTCTGTTACTTGTTCATGATTGTCAGATTCTATCGAGGCGGTAAAATCTTCTATACTAACAGATTCTTTATAGTCGTCTATATTATCCCAGGTATAATCTGATTGATTCATAGAATAATCATATTCAGGGATATCTTCATTTAAAACTGTACTTTCTATATCTTTAATCGTAGAATTTTCATGCAATTGAAATTCCTCTTTATCTGTATCTGTAATATTTTTATGTTTACTTTTATGATAAACTTCTTCAGACGAATAATTTTCTTCCAATTTCATTTTTGTTCCATCATGAGAATGTTTTTTACTTTCTAAATGTTCACGTTCATTCTCGTCAGAAATTTCACTTGAATTTTTCTCAAATTCTTTATCCTTACCATTCACCGTTGATACGTCATTTGTAGTTTGATATTGTTCCATTGAAATCTCTTCTGTATAAGAATTGACTTTTGTATTAGTAACATCTACTTTTTCTTCAGAATTTTCTAAAGAAATATACGTTGCTTCCGTAGTTTCACCATTTTCTTTATTAGATTCATCTTCATTTTCTAGATTTTCATTCGATGATTCTAATGCTTCCTGTTTATCATTTGGCAATCGATATTTACTAGAATTATTTATTTTCCCTAAATTGTCTACATTCGTTTCTTCGGAATCATATTTGACTACATTATTAATTTGCGTTAATTTTTTCCCAACATTTTCTTTATTAGATGTTATATCCTTTGCAAATTTAGAACTATATTTTATCATAGAATCGGTTGTTTTTACGTCTCGTATATTAGATTTATTAGAATCATAATTATTTATCTGTTCGTTAAAATTTCTTTCAAAATGAGAGGTAGATGTATTTGTCGATAAGTGTCCTTCAGAATCTTCAGAATCGATAATATCAATCTCACTGTCATATTCTTTTTGATCCTTTCTTTTTGCAGACATTTTTCTTCTAGATATTCTCGAATGAAGTTTCTTTGTATGAATATCAGTTTTAGATGTATCAACGATTTCGGTAGTAGCAATTATATCTTCTATCATTCTCGAAGAAATTATCTCTTCGTTATTTAATTTTTTATTATCAATTCTATCTGAATTATTTTCCATTTCATCTTCCTCTTCATCGTCATACAAATAATCTTTATTATCATTTATTATTTTATCTTTTGAATTATCATAATTGGTTTTAATTTTTTGCTCGTCTTTATCTCGTTCTTTTTTATCCATTAACAAAATACTAGAATTTGTAACAATACTCAGAGATTTAGCAATTTTATTTGTTTTATTTTGTTTTTTATCTACATTTTTATTATTATCATTTTCCAATGTAAATAGATCACTATTAGTGATATGTTTCATTTCAATATCAGAAACACTTTCAATTTCTCTTTCCTGTTCATTTTTATCCGATTTATCTGTATTGTTATATGAAATCATCTGTGAATCATCAACATCTGCAGTTTCAGTAATATTACTATCCAAAAGCCATGTTACCTCAAAACTATTATCATCGTTTTTATTGGTATTATTAATTGATTCAGTTAACTCAGTTGTTGCATCTAGATTGGAATTAGTTTCAGAATCTATATATTCATTGAGATCCAATACTTCTATATCATAAGTATGAATATCATCTACATTTTCATCAGATTCTTTTTGAACACGTTCAGATATTTTTTCGTCCTGATTATTTTTCTCCTCTTCCTCCTCCTCCTCCTCCTCCTTCTCCTCTTCCCCTTCCTCTTCCTCCTGTTCTTCCTCCTCCTCTTCCATCTCCTCTTTTTCTTCTTCTTCATCTTGTTCATCGGAATTTAAATTTATATAACGAGAAGCTTTAGTTTCTAAATCTTCAAAAATATGATCATTATTAATTCTATCATGCGACATCCGTTTCTCAAAATTTTTATTCGTATCTTTATTATCTATATCAATTTTTCTATCTTCTTTCGATTGTCCATCATCAAATATATCCGTATGCCTTTTTAAAAGTCTTAAATTTTTATCCATTGAATGTACATCATGAATTTTTGAATTAAAATTCGTTTCTTTATGAATCGTAGAAGTATCATCGATCTCCGTTAATGATCTTTTTCTTCTATAAATCTTTTCAACTTTACGTACAATAGCACGACGATGATTACGTAGTTTAGGTACATCGCGATAAAACGGATCAAACGATTCATCTCCTTCCTTATAATCATCATAATTAGCAGGAATAGTTGGAATAGGTATAGTTACTAATTGCGTAGTGTTAAGAGGTCTTCCTGTTTCATCGCTAACACTTGCTTTAGCTGTTACAATTACTCGTGATTGGGAAGGTAACAGGGGTGGTGGTGGATTTTGTATGATCCTTTGAATATCCGGCGGTGGTAGATTTATGGTGATATGATGGGGCTTTAATTGCGGAACTGGTATAGGTGGTGGAACATGAATATGTTGAATAATTTGTCCATTAGAGGATGTTGTTGATGCCGAGGGTTTTGGTGATGTCCTTGGTGTTGGATAAAAAGATTTAATCGTTGTCTCAACGCTAGCCGAAGTAGGAAGTATATTCGAAGATATTCTTTGCTGTTGAGAAGTTTGACTATCTTTTTGTTCCTCTTGTGATGGTACCGGAGATATTGACAATTTAGAAACCTACAAAACATAATCGATATTAGATGTTTTCTTTAAAAAAAGAAAAAGAAATATCTTAATTATAATATAAAAATTTATAATAACACGAATAATATTATTACCTTTCCTTTGTTGGTTGATTGGATAGCTTCTAATGGTGTTATACTATGCTTATGATGTTCATTGTCACGATACTCAGATGTATCGCGAGGATTATGCACATTAAAAGATTCTGTAGTACTGACTATTCCATGATTATTATAAATTGGATTTATCAATGCCGGATTACTTGGATTTCTATCCAATAAAGTTTGAATGGTTGAAGATGTAATATGAAAGATTGGCGATATTGTTGACGGTTCGTTACGAATTATTTGTGGACTTGGAGTAGAACTGAATCTAATTTGATGAGCCTGAGGTACTTCTTGGACTGTTGTAGAACTAACACCTTGATTACTAAACAATTGATAGGAAGTCGCTTGATTATCATTTCTCTCATCATTATGAAGTATATATTGATGATGATATCCTTGTCTAAATTGTTGCTGTGGATATCCAGTTGAGTGTTGGTATGAACCTCTAACTGTTGTCGTAGATGGTTTAGTTGGTCTTGATGTTGTTGTCGTTGTCGTACCAGCTGTAGGATGTGCCGAGGTAGTACGTTGACTATTTTCCACGGAATCTGAGGGATTATCTTCGTCATCGCTCTCATGCAACCTAAAGATCAAAAATTTTTTAATAGTAATATTATACGAATAAATAAGTTTTATCACTTTTCTATTTTATTTTATTATTTTTTTTTTTTTTACTTATCTATTATACGTGATATATATATATATATATATATAACATATATCATTATATTAAAATATTAATGTAATAATATAAATGATATTTCTTACATTTCTTTATCTTACCCAAATGTGACGGCATTGTTGCCATAAAGCTCCAAATTCAGATTATAAAACTGCTCGCTCTTACTGCAATCGACCTCGTCGACACGTTCACAGACTCTAGTCTCCTGATCGAAGATGGTTCCATTCAAACAAAGGAACCTTATGTCCATAATCTCGTCTGAAACGAAGTCTCACGGTGAAGAAGAGGAATATTATTCGGGGATGCTCATATATATGTACATTTGGGTGGTAGATGTGCAATCGATCGACACTGTTATTTTTTATTTTTTTTTTATCCATTATTATTATCATCATCATCATCATCATCATCATCATCATCATCATCATCATCATCATCATCATTACTATTATTATTATTATTATTATTATTATTATTATTATTATTATTATTATTATTATTGTTATTATAAATTGCAGATACCATCAAACGTATATTTAATAGTAATAATTTGTTAAGACAACAAAATAGTATAATGATTTTTTTATACTTTTTTTTTTTTTTTACATTGATGATACTTTAATCATCCAATTTATTGAGAAACTCATCTTTAGAAGGTCATAAGTTCATTAATCTTCTCTATTCTGGAGGAAAAAAAAAAAAAAAAGAAAAGAAAAAATAGCTCATAATTTACCGTTGAAACTTTCAAAGATTACTCAAAAGTGATTGTGCAAAGCAATATAAAACCTCAGCAATTTCTCTGAACATATAGATCGCAAAAAATTCGATTCTTTTTTATATGAACACGAGGAACATGATAGATGTTTCAATTAATTTATATGATATGTAAAATTTATTAGAACAAATGATAATTCATTAATTATATTAGAAATCCAAATTTATCGAGAGATATGATCGAATTTAATTGAAAAGGTCCCCCTTTTAATGGCTCTTCAAGCGCAAAGCTAAAGTTTTGTAATAGATCGAGAGATCACCCGCGGAGAATGTCACGGTCGTTGAGGAACGTTTACTGACCTAAGTCGAGACTCAAGAGTGTCTGGTACTACCGTCTCGTCGCGAGAGAGTCTTATCTCTCTCACCCTATTACTTTACATATGTACGTATGTATATACGTGTACATGTACATATACATGTACATTAATTATCAATGTTTTTTCAATATAACGATTTCAAGACTATTCTATTATATATCGAAAAAAAAAAACAAAAATTTATATGGATTTATTATATAATTATATTTTTATTTATATATATATATATATAATTTATTAATTTATTAATTTTATATATATTATTTATATAATTTATGTATTTGTATTTTAATTTATATATATATTATACAAATATATATATATATATAATTATATTTTTAAATCCATATAATATATACAAACATTAATTTGTTAATTCAACAAAATCTTACTAGAAATATTGATTTCTAGTAAAAAAAAAAAATAAAAAAAAATAAAAAAAAAAGTTTTTTTTTCTGTCAATGAATAGATCTTGGAAATAAAGAATCCATCTCGATCATATCGATTAACAATCTGATCGACAAATAATAGTTATGCATACGGGGTGTGGCATTAATTGAAGTAACTTATCTATATATAGAAAGACAGATATATATATATATATATATATATATATGTCTATTAGGAGATCGCAAAAGACATTCTAAATTACCTTTCTGACCGATCGTGCATACATGAAACATTTGACATCCAGTTTCGAGATCCGCATAATAACCACCGATCACTTTTCCTTGGCACGAAAAGTTAGTATCCGGCAGATTATGGAAGTCCAAATACTTCTAAAAACATCGAGACAATTAAAAACTATCATTGAGATTTGTTTCTTTTTCTTTTTCTTTTTCTTTTTTCCCTCTAATTAATATTAATATCAACAGTATGAATTTCTTATTTAATTCCTTACAATTCAATATTTCTTAAATATCCATATAATAATATAATATAAGAAAAAGAAAAAAAATATTATGGTAACATCGCTTATACTAATATTATTATATTATATATATATATATATAATTATATATAAATGTTACATGTAAATAATTATATGGTATTATATATAATAATAATAATTAATATTTGTAACACTCACGATAGCTTCACTTGCGCTGCACGGAGGTAGTAAGCCATGTTGAAAATTTAGAATTGACAAGAAAGCTAAAACAAAAATATACGATAAATGACATATATGTGTATGTGTATATATATATATATATATATATATATATATATATATATGTATATATTTTAAATATATTATAGGTAATAATATTTATGATATAAAGTTGAACTGATTTAAACAGTGTACCACCCTTATGTGTGATGCAAGTATTTATGAATTACACGTAAAGACATAACTATATATATTATATATATATGCATTATACTTATAATATATATATATATATATATATATATATATATATATATATATATATAATGTGTAAGAAAGTACACGCAAGAGACGAATACACGTAGTCATTGTTATTCGAGGCCTGCCACGGGAAACGGAAGTCCTCCATTATCCTCAAGATACCCGGTATATACCGAGACTACGAGACATTTTACATTCACGTTGATCCCGAAAAAAAAAAAAGAAAATTTTTGTATCACTAAATATCGACGATGAATCGTTAAAAAAGAATTATTTCCTTCTTTCACATGTATGTATATATATATATATACATTTTTTCTTTTTTTTTTTTTTTTAATATGAACATAGATAGTGTATATATATATTTCAACTTCTTGAAAATATTTCTTTATTTATTTTTATAATTATTTTATTTTTATGTTTTATTAGATTAATTTCTTTCTCTCTCTCTCTCTCTCTCTCTCTCTCTCTCTCTCTCTCTCTCTCTCTCTCTCTCTCTCTCTCTCTCTTTCTCTCTCTAGTTTTCTTGATGAATGAATAAATTATTAAACAAAATAATCTTATTTCATTATTTAATAATTACAATTTTATTTACATATTATTTTAATATAAATTTTATTATTTTAATAATAAATAATTTATTATCCTTAATATGAAATTCGATTAATAGAATATTTAATAAATTGTGAATTTTTTCCTTTGAAATGTTTATCCGAATATTTTAATTTTTTTTCCTCTGTTTTTCTTTTTTTGTATTATTAATTAGCTTAATATCCATTATACAAAAGTCTGCTTAATTAATAATAAACCTATAATGAAAAGTTTTTTTTTATTGTTATAAATGAAACATACATGTATGTACGTTGTCATTGATCGGTGAAAGCTCAACAACGAGTTAGACCTTTAGACGAGGAAATCATTAGGGAAAAAAAAAGAAAAAGAAGGAAAAAAAAAGAAAAAGAAAGAGAAAAAAAAAGAAAGAAAAAAAAAACCATAAAAAAGAAAAAAGAAATAGAAATAATTACTTAATTGTATGTAACACATACATTCATATATTCACATTGAAAAATTGAATTCTCTTGGTATGTGTAGAACATTCGCGATGCATATGCAATATATGCAACGAATGCTCTATATCAACTCGCGTGAAAGGCAAACGGTAGCACAAGATATTTCCTTTGATTCGTTTTAATTAAGAAACGCTCGAGATAGCGATCAACTCTTCGATGGAAAATAATATTATATCTTGTTTTTACTTATGTATTAAGAATAGAAATAATGTATCTGATTTTACTGAATATAATTTTTATAAATCATTATACATATTTTTCTTTTTTTCTATTTTAAAAAAAATTTCGATTCTTCATATTTATGTATATAATCTTATATACTTTCCAACATTTTTCTCATACCTATAGAATAATTATATAATGTCGAAATTAGAAATCTTTTTTTTTCTTTTTTTTTTTTTTTTTTTTTTTTTTTTTTTTTTTTTATAATAAAAATCGTATAGTTATTCATTCTAATACGATTATACCATACAATTATACAATAGCAATTATAGAAAAAAAAAAAAAAGAAAAAAAAGAAAAAAAAAACAATATGAAAAATTAAAAAAGATACAGATAAAACACATAAGTCCTGTGAATTTGTGAGATTCAATGTATTTATGAAAAATATCAATTCGTAAATTATTATCGCATAAATAATATGGAAATTTTCATACATATAAGTATCATATACTCTTCCTCTTGTTAATCATCACGATCATTTAAATTCAGCTCATTACAATAGGTTCAATGAATGACGTAAGATGTAAAAGAGAAAAAAAAAAATAAAGAAGAAGAAGAAGAAGAAAAAAAAATAAGAGTCAGCGTTCCGTCGTTATTCATTAGTCGACAAATGATACACCAGTCGTCCTCTTAGAGAAGTATCTCCACGCGTACTTCTATGCGAACGAATGAATTTCTGTATTTCCTGGCTTTGCATCTATGAATTGTAAGAAGGAAAGTAGTAACGTTTGAGTTAAGCTATGAATTGCGAGAAAACGTAGTGAACCGTGACGAAATTTCCTCGGTAAGAAAATTCTCTTGCGGAAAAAGTGACTTTCTGGTTAACTCGTAATATGCAAAAAAAAAAAAGAAAAAAAGAAAAAAAGAAAAAAAGAAAAAGAAAAAAAACAAGAAAAAAAAAAAGGAAAATTAGAATATGTCCGCGTGAAAGGTTCGCAGCAAAAGCTGCAAACGTGGGGCGACATTTCACGTTAGATTTTTATTTCTACGTAATAACCGATGATTGAAAATCTTTCGTCTCTTAGAATCAACGTACGAATTATACTGTGTGCGATTTATATTATATATTGAATATGAAATAAAAAAGAGAAGAAAACGAACGTCTCTCTCTCTCTCTCTCTCTCTCTCTCTCCCCCGCTCTCTCTCTCTCTCTCTCTCTCTTTCCCTCTCTATCTCTCTCTTTATCTATCTCTCTTTCTCTTTCATGGTGTGATATTTGTTCTCATGGATAAATAACTCAATACGAACCATGCGTTGCTATTTTCATTTCTAACGAAGAGAAATTGATATTGCCGAACGACGAGAAATTCCCATTGTATTTCGTTAGTTAAACATTAATTAGCACTGGCCTAGATAGCGTGAAATTTTTCATAGGAAACGCGATGTGATAGATTCGATTCATAACGATGTCAAATATGAGAATGAATGGAAATAAAACAATAACCGTACGCGTGCATACAAAATTATAATATTTGAAATCATAATAGCATTGATATATGTATGTTTACCTATCATAATTTTGATCTTTTATATAAATTAAATGAGAAATTCCTGTATATATATATATATATATATATATATATATATATGAATAAACAAATTATCTATACTAAACATCCTATTATCATTCAAATGAATACCGTGCCCGATATAACGTATAGTAACCGTACTCGTTCTAACGTATAGAACCTGATGATTAAATCCTTACCCTGATATTCCCGGAAGCCCGATTACCCGGCTCTTGATTCACCGTAACTCCGATTATCTGGACAGACAACAACATGCAAATCTTGTAATCGAATGTACAAAGTTCGAAAATAATTATGCTAAATGAGAAAGTGTGAGATTTCAAAAGTGAAAGTTTATTCAAAATAGAGTTCACTCCGAGAGAAATAGAGAGAGAGAGAGAGAGAAAGAGAGAGAGATAGAGATAGAGAGAGATAGAGATCCCAATTTGTTAAATTCTCTAAATAAAAATAATTTTCCCGCAAAATTATCTCTCTTATCAATATATATATATATATATATATATATATGATAAGAGATTATTATATATATATATATATTAATTATTATTAATATTCGTCGTTCTGTTGTATGTGCACACGTGCATGCATCTCTTCTATCGCACTGATAGAAGTTTGAAAGATTATAGAAATCATTCGTCGTTATGGATAAAAATGAAATGCGACGAGGTAAAAATGAATGCATGAATGAATGAATGAATGAAATGAAAAAATGAATGAAAATGAAGCGAAGCAAAGAAAGGCTGGGGAAGGGTGGGAGGAGTGGAGGTAAAAAAAAAAAAAGAATATTATCACGAAATAGCCTAAACGGTTTACGAGCTTCTACTAATATATTTGTCCATTTCGTTCTTCCCAAGTTCAATCGCGCTAAACTCGCGTTGTTACTTGCATGTTCGAAAATAGTAACGCGCGTCACCAAGGTTTGCCATCCGGTATGAGACCGGTTTAAGGATGAAACTAACGATACCGAAGCCTTTCATTCCTTTGGAAGGTCGCTTCAAGGATGAAAGTAAAGATAGAAGATCGTAGAAAAGTAGTGTACTACGGATAAACCATAAATTGATTGGCTGCCAAACAATCTTTTTTTTTTTTTTTTTTTTTTTTTTTTATATAAACTTGACTAAAACTCAAAATAAATTCGAAATTGTAACTATAATCTTGATCTTAATCTTTTTCATAAGATGATTCAACGAATGACATCAGTTAATAAAAAACCAACATTAATTCGGTCGTTTTTAAATGTAACGAGCGATTGATTAAAATGGATCTAAGAAGAATAAGAGAAAAGAAAAGAAAAGGAAAAAAAAAAAAAGAAAAAAAGAATACAACAAAAAATGAGAGTGCCTTTAGAACTCCGTCGTCGTTATCGTCGTCATCGTCATCGTCGTTGATTCTTTTTTTGTTGGTTTTTTTTTCTTTTTTTGTTTTTCTTTTTTTTTCTTTCTTTCTTTCTTTCTTTTTGCTCGCGTATAACGTAATTATTCGGCCAACGTGAGAGAGTGAAATTAAGATCGTGACTGAGTAATGTGCGTCTTACGTGACTTCGGCACCAAAGAGACACGCTTCGAAAGGTCTAACCGCATCCTTGCGCCCGGAGTCACGCGATTACATAAGGAGAAAAGTCAGTAGAGAAAGAAATGTTCAGAGTACGTGTATATATATATATATATATATGTGTGTGTGTGTGTACGTGTATATATATATATATATATTTATATAGATAGAACACTGATTTTGAATCAAATGGTAGATATATGCGAATGGTAGATCAATAAATTTTATTAAGTTCCCTTCTCTTCTTAACAATCGTTAAAACATTGTTAGAATAAACGTCATTTGATACATGTATGCATATATATATATATATATATATATATATATATAAATATATATATACACATGTTTAAAATATATGTTTCTTAATCTAATCTACAAAAAAAAAAAAAAAAGAGAAAAAAAAAAGATAATTAAAAAGATAAAAATAATAAAACAATAAATCTTAATTAACGTATCGATGATAAATCCGATGATGCTTATTAGATTTATATTAATTCCAAAAGTCATCGAAAATAAACGTAAGTCAAATGAATTCGAATAATATAACTCAAAGAGATCGTGAGTGACTCTCATTAAACTGATCATTTCTAATCCATTGATCTACAAACATTTTACAAAGAGGAAAAAGAAAAAAAATAAAAAGAAAAAAAAACATATCGATGATATTGTTTAGATAAAATATTATACATGACTATTAGGTTCGTAGTAACGCAGAAGTCATTGAACGAACATAATCAATTCGATAATAATTTATGAGGTGTGGCCTTCGGTCGCTCTAATCATATATATTGTTTTCTCGTTTCGAACGACTCTCGTTTCTTTCTTACAGCTAGAATTATTCACAAGAATTAGTATCGATTAACAATGAACATATTATCCATCGATTTATCAAATCCAATGGATAAATCATTAAAACGATCGAATAGTTGTTAAGAATATCGTGTAATATCGTTTTGTCTTACCCTGTAGTAGAAGTCCATGCAGCGCAAAGTTCATGGCTGCGCTATAATCGAATCCTTCGACCTATAAAATAAACAAAAAAAAAAAATAAAAAATAAAATAAATCAAAATAAACAAATTAAAAAAAAAAAAACCAAAAAAAAAAAGAAAGAGAGAAAATGTCGGTAAAAATTATTACGAACATTCTAATGTGCATTGTTATACTTATATGTATGTGTGTGTATACCTAAAAGTTACTCCGAAAAAAAAAAAAAAAAAAAAGAAATAATCTTGGTAGTTTACAAAGAACGTTCTTTGGATTATTTCGACAATTTCCTTTTCTTTCTTTCCCTCTTCCTTTTTTTTTCTTTCTTTCTTCCTTTTCTTTTTTTTTATTTTTTTTTTTTTGGCTGTCCACTCAAAAGTCTCTGGCAAATGTGGAATTATTCACGGGTATACCGTGATTTGAATTGAACAAGGAACGTGACCTGAAATCGTTTCAAACGAAAGCGACGTAGTTGATTTGTTGCTTCGCCTCTCGTCAAGAAACATCGGAAATTTTTGGACGAGTGTATGAGGATATATATATATATATAAAAAAAGAAAAAAAAAGGAGAGAGAGAGAAAAAAAGGAAAAAAGAAAAAAAGAAATTTGTCGGAAAAATTCCTTTCGAGAATTATTTCGCTTCGACGATTTCCGGCGTAATCTCTCGTCGTCTTATTTTCCTTATTGGTTACTTTTTTTCTTTTTGTTCTTTTTTTTTTTTTTTTTTTATTTCTTCTTTTGTTCCTAACAATTGTTCTTCTCTTCTTTTCTTTTTTCTTTTCTTATTTTATTCTTTTTTTTTTTTTCTTCTTTTTTTTTTTTTATTTCGACGTATTACCGAATAGTTTAAAATAAAATAAAGTGGTGAAAGTAGTTATTCGCTATAGCTAGCTCGCTTGCTAGCGGGTACAATCGGTCGATGAGAGTAACTATGATTTAACGATGACAGGGATTAAGCAATCGTTTCAACCTTCTTAAACCCTCCCATCGTTGAAGTTGTACGATTAAAATGAATCCTCTAAAGTGAAACCATCCTGAAAGTGATATCTAAATAGATTTTATTTTCTTAAAAGAATTGAAAAGGAACACATTACTTATTTAATTCTTAAAAATGTATAAATGTAAATTTATGACGAATAGAAAAAAAAAAAAAAAATTGATATAATTAATCGTGACGTATATAGAGAAAGATGAAAAAGAAATAAAAAAAAAAAAAGGAAGAAGAAAAAAAATATGTAAGAAAAACCCGATCGGTTATGTTCTCTTTCTCTCTTTTTCTTTTCACCCCGTTTTTCTAATTTTAATTTTTTCATCTTTTTCTTTCTGTTTTTTTTTCTTTTTTACTTTTTTCTTTTTTTTTTTTTTTGTCAACTTCTTTAACTCACGAAGTTGATTTCACTTTGTATTGAAGCGCAGCGCAACACGTGTGAAAGAGAAAGGCGTTTCCACATCTTGTGCTTGATACCAGAATAGTACTTACTTATACTATTCAAACGAAATTTGTACATACTTTATGAGCCGATGGCTCATAGAATAAAACACGTTCAAACACTATTACTAATCTATGTATTCAACAATAATCGCTATCAATTTGAATACACAAATGTAATCTATAAAGTGTGGTCCTCGAAACATCACCAATACATATAATAGTTAACTGCACGGCAGAAATGTTCCTTTACGAAAGCTACTCACGTTTGATGTTGCTGTCTTCTTTTACCGGCGGTGTAAATAATGAAATACCGAAGGTTAGCGCATAAACACGTGCATGCGTTGTTATCCGTCATTTTAAATGTCAAGTTCAAAATATTAAGGACACGACGGTGATATTAAAATAAATAAACTTGATATTTATTTAAAAGTATATCGAAAAAAAAGGGGGAAAAAAAAGAAAAAAAAAAGAAAAAAAATATAAAGAACAGACGATCAAAAAAAAAGAAAAAAAAAAAAAAACATTGAACCTATCACATGAGAAACACGAAGAGAGAGAGAGAGAAAGAGAGAGAGAGAGAAAGAGACAGAGAGAGAGAGAGATGTCGCGTAGTTAGAAAATTTGCATTACGCTTTCACTGCTCTAAAAAAAAAAAAAAAGAAAAAAAAATATATATATATATGTTATATACATATATATAGCATCGTACACACGTATTCGTTTTCTCCAGAAAGCGATTGATTCTCACGGCGATATTTGGAGTCATCCATACGTAAAAAGCGGCACATCGTCCGCGATTTGTTTCGAAGCAGCTATCAACAGTAACAACGACGACGACGAGGACAACGACGACAACACGGCTTTCCCCCGATTCTGTGTCGTGAATGAAAGATACGTGTTCGCTGGAAAGCGCCGCATTGCGCCGCGCCTTTTAACCGACTATATTTATCAAACAAATGTAACGATGAGAAAACAGAAAAACTCGTATTGCAACTAACTGAGTTAATTACAAATGCATAGTTTCGGTTAACGATTTCTATTATATTACGATTATTATTATTATTATTATTATTATTATTATTATTATTGTTATTATTATTATTATTATTATTGTTATTATTATTATTATTATAGATTTCAATTATATATTTTCTATATACTTTTATATTATAATTATCTAATTATAATTTTAAAAAAGAATAAGAAAGTATATCTTGTTTTCGATGTATTGTGTATTGCACAATAATTATTAATAATAATAATATATCTAACCATATGGTGGATGTCCAATTATTTTTGTAATATTACAAGAATAAGTACATCGCAAATATTGTTTCGTTAAAAGAAACATAAAGAGGTGAGTATCTACGTATCCTAAGTATGTACGTATTCTAAGTATATATGTATGTATGTACGTACATACATACTCCTTCCGAACGATCTTCTTTGATCACTAATTACATGTTGCAATTCAATGAATTCGGACGTTTAACGTAAACAGTATCATCCTTGACACACTTTGCGCTACGCTAAAGAAAGAAAGAAAAAAAAAGAAAAAAAAGGAAAAAAAAACGAAATACATCGATCGACTGACTAATAATGCGTGAGTTAGCTTTCAAGTAGTTGAGTGGATCATTAAAAAATAAAAAAAAAAGAAGAAAAAAAAGAAAGAAAGAAAAAAAATTAAATAGATAAAAGAAGAAAAAAAAGAAAATGAAAATGCGCATATCGAGATACGGAAGCACATTTCCGATGAAGAAAAAAATCGCGTTATTATATTAATAAAATAAGAAAAGGAAAAGAAAAAATCGCGTAATTATATTAGCAAGAAAAGAGAAAAAAAAAAATATATATATATATATATATAATTTTGTTTCGCGACACCCAATTTAGAATTAAAGCAACTAGAAACGTTCATAATCGGCAGCGCCTCAAGCGCATCCTGAACTTTCTAAACCTATCACGGTTGCAGCAATGCGATCGTCCAATCGACCATAGCAGTTCATTCCCTTTCATGGTGAGTCACGACCGTCTTCTTCTTCTTCTTCTTCATCTTTTTCTTTCTCTCTTTTCCTTCTCCGCCTTCTTCACCTCATCTTGCGCATCTTCATTTCTAAGAAAACTATTTTCCAAATCCATATTAAAGTGATCATCCACTGATTATTATCAGACATATCTTAACGTATATTATGAATACGATACGATCTTGTTCGCGATTACGTTAACGTAACAAGACAGACATTTTCTTATTTCCGTCTCATCAATCTGTTATATCAACTTTATATCAACGTACTATACAATCATGAATTGCACGTCGGTAGTCATAATGTACATTAGCAGCGGTCATGAATGGTCATGAACAATCAACTATTTCTTCACGATCATATTCGATCTTAACATATATATATATATATATATATATATATACATACACACACACAGAGAGAGAGAGAGAAAGAGAGAGAGAGAGAGAAAGAGAGAGTCTAACACAATTAACACAAATACTAATTAATCGTATTAATTACATTAAGTTAATGACATTAAGTTAACTAACCAACAACTTTATTGTACCAATTATAAAAAGTGACTTCGTCGAGATTGTTTTACTTTTCGTTCTTTCTTTTCTCCCTTCCTCTCCCCACCCCCCTCCCCACTCTCCCTCAAAGTAATAAATCAACGTCCGAATTACGAGTAAAATAGCTTCTTCTAAAAAAAAAAAAAAAAAATAAATAAAGAAAAAAAAATAAAGAGAGAGAGAAACTTGACTCAATGTTTGTGGGAACCATTTAGCATACTCGTGGTAATGCATTATAATCATTTTCACCTAATAAATCATTCTCGTTTGTCGGCTTTTTCGTATTGTTAAAAAAAAACTAACTTTTTACTCGCAAACCTCGCAAACTTTGGATCCTCGTTAAAATCTAAAATCATGTATTTTTTAACATAAACAAAACCCAGTTCAAATTACTATTTAAATGGTAAACGCAAAGTGATATAAGAGAGAACACACACGCAAACACATATTTTTTCATTATCGCGATTTACCGTAGTTGAGAAAGATTTATAGTTTGATGCGTGGGTAGGACGTTTTGTAAAGGCGCTATTACGTAATATGCTTTCAATTATTATTGATCCTGTTCAACCATTGACAGAATATAACTATTATCAGAAGAGTCCAATTTTTTTTTCTTTTTTTTTTTGTTTTACAAGATAATTAAATTAATTGACGAGATCAAGCAAGTTCGACTTAATAAACTTTTTTTTTTATGATCAATTCCTTTTTTTTTTTTTTTTTTGTTAATCTATACAATTTGTATATATATATATATATATTTTTTTTTTTTTAATTATTCCCAAAACGATTTCGTCCTTTCAATGAATGGCGCTCGTTTTTCGAAAAATAAGATTTTTTTCTGATTAATTCTTTTTTTTTGTTTTTTTTTTTGTCAATCTATGCAATTTGTACATAATTTATTTTTTTATTATTACTCCTCCTTTTTTTTTTTCTTTTAATTGTTCCGTTTTATTTTTTTTTTTTTTTTTTTAATTATATCTTTTCGAAAGGTAAGATTCTTTTTTTCTTTATCACGAGAGAAAACGTGCAATCGATACACAATAGTAATCGAAACCTAGGATCGACAATACTTTCCAGATCGTAGGTACGATAAACGAAGGTATGGATTTTTTTTTTATAAAAAATTATTACCTAACGCAGACCCCATGTATGTATAATATGTACTTTTTAATATATCGATATTGAATCTCATGGATCAATTTATAATGTAAACGAGAAACCATGATTGACCTTCGTTTGAATTAAACGTCATTAATGCAGATACGTAACAAGGATCTATAATAATGTTAATTAAAATTTTCATTTAAACGACACGCACATTAATCACTATATATATATATATATATATATATATATATGTTTTATCAATGAATTTCAATCATTTCATCGGATTATGCATTGCAATTCAATTTAACATTTAGAGACACCATTATAGATTATTATTTAATATCATTTATATAATAACGAAAGACAATAAGATAGGTAGAAATCTTGAAAGAATCGGTACGACCATTGAGATATTCTCAAAACGTTTTATGTAAACTTGCATAACGTTATTAGAAATGATAATTTCAAATGCAACGATTATTGAATGTTAAAGCCTGTACGTTGATTTTTCTAAAATACCAAGAGTGGTTTTCGATAGCAAAATCAACGGGTTTTAGCTTTCTCGTGTTAGATAATAACTTCGTGAAATTACGAATATAAAAAAAAAAAAAAATAATTATTTTTCCGTATTAAATAAATCTATTCGAGAACGTTAAACTAATTAAAATGTTTTCGATTAGTCTTAATAAAAATAGGGGGAAGGGTGACGAGGGAGGATGATAATAATACGTCATTCAATATACAAATGTAAATATGTAAATATGTAATCCGAAGAAAATTATATGTATTATATATTATATATATATATATATATATATATATATTAAATATTTCATTTAACATTAACGTTATGATAAAACTTTGTGTCAATTAGAAAGGTATTACATAAACGAGTTTAATGGAACACTAGAGGAAAAATAAATACAACCTATCGTAGTTCCGCTTGTTAGTATAGGACAGAGAACGATAGGAGAGGACGAGAAATAGCGGTACTCGCTGCTGGTCAAGTCACCGCGTCCAGTTAGTTTAGCTTTCATTTTCGATAACTAGCGTTTCATTCGAACGCTTGAATTCTTCATAAAGGTCAGTAATCGTTGGTAAAACCTGTCCTCGATAAAAAAAAAAAAAAAAAATAAAAGAATAAAAAAGAAAAGAAAAGAAAAGGACATTTAAAAGAAAAAGAAGCCAAAAAAAAATACACATTGACCAGGGAGAACATTTATTACATGCTTTGTCGAATTAAAATTGAATAGGTAAAAACTTTTCACCGTAGAATTATTCATACATTGAAGAGAGAAGAATTGGGGGGCAGGGGAGGGAAATTAGGAAGGAAGGAAGGAAAGAAAGAAAGAAGGAAAAAAGAAAATTCGAGAACCGAAAGGAACGAATTTAATTGAATCTTAAACGAATTTTCTCGCGTTTTAATGGGAAAAAACAAAATAAAAAAGAACAAAAATAATAATAATAATTATTATTATTATTATAAAACATTGACATTCGAGAATAGACGAGAATGAATTTAATTTTCCCGGCGTATCCTGAAAAGTCTCTTATATATACATTGACACGAGAGAACTGTTCAAACGCACGATAATAAAAAACAATACTAATATCATGGAAAAAAAAATTCTATTAACAAGTTCGTATTATATCGCCATTTTATAATTTAACAATTTAAGCTACGCATTATTTTTCTTATTCCGCGATTGGAAACTTTCGTTGCAAAATAAATCGGTAAATAAACGATTGGAACGTTGATTATTGAAGATATGAAAAAATAAAAAATAAAAAATAAATAAAGAAAAAAAAAAATTCTTTTCCGACGAAGACGACGACGAAGATGACGACGAAGATGACGACGACGATGACGACGACATTATAAAGAGAATGAAAACAGAGAGAGAAAGAGAATAACGTTACACTAACAGTTATTATAACATTACATTAATGATAATAAAATATTACAATCCATAAATCAGATATTTCGAATGACGCGCCGTTTTATGCTCGGCCAACTGTCCGAGATGGTATTTGAAACTTGCCGCGGTGAAAGTTAGAAGCTAAACAACATGTGTTTTTACATTGGCTGATACAATTTTACGATATGGTACTGAATATATTTATAAGGAGTTAACACGCGATTTCCTTACGAAGTAAATCCTTCCACATAACCTCTTCCTTCACCTCCATCTCCTCCTCCTTCTTCTCTTCCACCTCTTTTACCATTAATCGTCGCTTCAAAATCATGATCTAAGATCTATCAAATATTTTTACTCGACCGAGCATGAATTTTCCTTTCCCAATTTTCTCGCCTTTTACAACATTCTCTCTCTCTCTCTCTCTCTCTCTCTCTCTTGGTTTATCTATCAATCTATCTATCTCCTTCTTCCTATCAATTTAAAACATTAATACGGAAAGGCTTGTAGGAAAGACGAAGAAAAAAATATACCTATATGATTCTATTCTCTGTCTCTGTCTCTCTATCTATCTATCTATCTATCTATCTACGTATCTCTCTCTTTCTCTCTCTAACACCCTCTCATAACACTTTCATTTGCACACGTGCCATGCTCGCATAGTACGCCTACGGAAAGTGCACTACGGCTGCCTGCCCCTGTTTGCCCCCTGTCTGCCCCTTGCCTGTCCCTGCCTATTCCTACTTGCCTTGTCGAATCGTGTCCAAGTATTTGTTGTTATCCTCGACGTAATCGAGAACTTTGAATGAGAAGAAAGTGGATACCGTTCGATTTCTATATATCTTTCAAGTAGAGAGGCTAACGAACGAAGATCTTTCTCGAGGAACGAGGAAATCGATATATGTATGTGTATGTGTATGTGTATATATATATATATATGCAGGTCTGTGTATGTGTTTTGTATGATGTGTGGGAGAAAGAGAAAGAGTGAGTATGAAAGAGAGAGAGAGAGAGAGAGGGAGAAAGATATTAAGAAAGACACGACATAACAAAGGAAGATTTCTTATCGTGTAATAACCAAACATCTCCTTTTGCTTTTCCAATTGATTCGATTACGTATACGAAAGAACATACTTGCTATGAAAAATTTTCAATCCGGTTCCTTTCCCTTCAAGTCAGTCAGTCAGTTAATCTCTCTCACTCTCTTTCTCTCTCTCTCTCTCTCTCTCTCTCTCTCTCTCTCTCTCTCTCTCTCTTTCACTCTCTACCTGTATCTACCTCTATCTCTCTCTCTCTCTCTCTCTCTTTTGCTCTCCCTCTTTTTTTTTTCTTATTGTCAATTTACGTTTCTCCAAATAGTAGTAGTAATAGTAATAAAAGTAGTAGTAGTAGTAGTAGTAGTAGTAGTAGTAGTAGTAGTAATAGTTTAATCGCATAGTAGAACTCGACGATGAAAAAGAAAAGAAAAGAATTTGCGCGTTTGACCGTAATAAGTAAAGGCGCGAGAGTAAATCGAGCTGCCACGTTCGAGACTTTCGTTTAGGTTGACAACAGTACTCCATAAGCCCTTTCACCTATATCACAGCCTATATCATTCGTTACGCCACTGGACGTAACACTAGGATTCGAATGGGCGTTTTAACATAAATAGGCCGAGGACGTCGAGATATATATATATAATATACATACATATATATATATATATATGTATATATGTATATATATAATTCTTATAACGAACTGTCTATGTCTCTAATGATAATAATATATTTAATGTACTTGACTAATCGTTAGAAATCATTCGAGACAATTACTTACTCAGTTTTTTTTTTCTTCTTTTTTTTTTTTTTTTAACATAGTAACGAGAATAAACGCATTCGCAATTATATATCCGAAACGATTCGTATTTTCTTGTAATAACGATCAGAGAAATAACTTTCTAATAATTCATTCGAAAAAAAAGTTTAACTTCGATTACTAAATCGAGACTTCAATGTATACGTATATATGCATATATACATATATATATGTGTGTGTGTGTGTGTGTGTATGCATCTACTTACGTATACGTTTAATAACAGTAACGATTTACCGTTACATCGACTGACCTTATATGAAGATAACATTCCATATTACTTTACATGATATGTAACACGATATTTCAATTCTTTTTGTCATTATTATTATTATTATTATTATTATTATTATTATTATTACTATTACTACTACTATTATTATTATTATTATTATAAAATTCCAAATGGTAATTTTATAAACACCCTATATAAGAAAGCATTCCCGTGTCGTCGTTACCTAACGGCGAGAAATCCGAGGCCCGTTTCACTTCACAGCTGTCCGATATAACACCACTGCGCTTATACTATCGATAATGACGCGTATTTCTTATTTTACCCTATTAAAATCCTATTTGTTATGAACATTTGGCCAGACACAACGATGATCTTTCAATTGATTTATAAATGTATAATATATCATTTCTAGAAAAAAAAAAAAAAAATATATATATATATATATATATATATATATATATCTTAATCTTTAAATAAAACGAACTAGGAAATATAATGAAAGATCATTATAATCCTATTTACATCCATCGAAATATTATGAATCCATCCGTCTAATGAATCTTACAAAACGATCTTAATGCACGATGTTTCGCAATAAATAAATTAATAAATAAATAAATAAAAAATAAAAATCGTCGAATATAAGGAAAAAAAAAAAAAAAAAAGAAAAAAAAAAGAAAAGAAAAAGAAAAATGTGTATAATATAAATTAATAAAACTATATAAACAATTATAACCTACCTATCTACCCGTGCTGCCTCGTTATTCCGAATGATCAGAGCGATCTTATTCTGAAGATCTATCCTCGATCGATCGACGTTCCTTGGACAATGATCCTCTTCAACAGATATCCGTTTTGTTGTTTCTCTTTGTCGAACTATCATTCTCCATCGAGGCCCGTAAACTCGCACACGTTGTTGATCGATCGATGATCCAGGCCGCACATACGAGCTCTCATTCTGAATTCTTTTCCTTGGATCTTTTTTTATAAAGATCAAAAAAAAAAAAAAAAAAAACTAAACGTACGAAAAGCAAAGACGATTGCCTATCCGTTACAACCAATGCTCGCGCACCCCTCCCCCTCTTTCAATTATTTTCGAAATTTCACGAGAGGGCCTCCCCCTCCTACACCTTTCCCCCCTCCGCCGCACTCCTTCCTCCTTCTATCTCTTTCTTCTACTCCTTCTCTTCCTCCTGCTCCTCCTTCTTCTCTTACTATCTTCTCCTCCTGTGTTACCTCTTAACGGCACTTGGAAAAGTTCGCGACAAGAATTTCCAACGATTACTATGAATTTGTCGTTGGCAAAAAAAAGAAAAAAAAGAAAAAAAAGAAAAAAAAAAAAAGAAAAAAAATGAATTTATTATATTACTCGATCCTTTCCGTTTGGGCGGGAAAAACTTTTCGAATTATCGATTGACATAAATTTCTCCAGCGTGCGCTTTTCTAATTTCTTTTCTTTTTGTTTTCCCCCTTTTTTCTCTTCTCGCGTTGTATATGAATTATTTTTCCTCTTCTTTTTCTTTCTTTGTTTCTTTTTCTTTTTCTCTCTTTTTTTCTTTTTTTCTTTTCTTTTCGACGATAGTTTTACGAACACGACACTACGTAATACGTTTTAATGTCTATCGGCTGACTTCTTTATTCGATTTTTCTGTTCTTTCTATTTTTTTTTTTTTTTTTTTTTTGGTATTCTTTCTCTCTGTTTTTCTTTTTTTTTTTTATTTTTTTTTTTTTTTTTTTATTCTTTTTTTTTCTTCCTTTTTCTGTTTTAATCGATCATCGAATATTCAAAACACGTACGATGACTCGACCGTTAGCCGAAACACATAGAAAACCATGCCTAACCTCACGCTTTGGATGCGTTCGTAAGACTGAAGTCGTCGTCCCTCTAGTGACCGAGTACCTACTCGGCTTTCTCATCCCTTCTCTCTCTCTTTCTCTCTCTCTTTCTCTCTCTCTTTCTTTCTCTTTCTTTTCTCTCTCTGTCTCTCTCTCTCTCTGTCTTCCTTTTCCTCCATCCTTTCTCTCCGTTCCTTTTTCGTGCGATCTCTCTTAACAACGTCGCGTTGAACATGTCGAATGCAAGGATACCGGAAGGCCATCAACAAAAAAAAAAAAAAAAGAAAAAAAAAACAGTAGAATTAAAAAGAACCTTCGAAAAATTTATAAAACTTTCACACGACGAAAAATATATTATTATTTTTACATTTGAAATTTTATATATATATATATATATATATGTATATATACGTATGTGTGCGTCTCTGTATATGTATGCGTGTGTGTGTGTGTGTGTATGCATATATATATATATATATATATATATAAAAGAAACTATACAAATGTATTAAAGTTACAAAGGATACAATTACGTATTTGTCAACGGATATAATTATTTCTAATCGAAACTTCTTAGTCGATGATCGTTCATACGTTCTTTTCTTTTTTTTCTGTTCTTTTTTCTTTTTCTTTTTTTTTTTCTTTTTTCATTTTATTATATACCTCATAAACTCGGCATTCCACTTCACTCCACTTCACTTCACTTCGATCATTTCATTTTTCTTATTAATCGTTTTGAAGGAAAGGGAAGAAAAGAAAAGAAAGAGAAAAAAAGAAAACAAAAAAAAAAAGAAAAGGAAGAAGGAAAAAAAGAAAAAAAAAAGAAAGAAACGAGACTGTAAAATACTGTTACTTTCAAGCTCTATCTTTAAGGTGGAAGAGAGACAAAGATAGAGATAGAGATAGAGATAGAGATAGAGATAGAGATAGAGAGAGAGAGATAGAATGTAGACAAAAATAAAGAAAACCAGACTGGATGTGGAGTATCGGTTGGTAGTATCGTATACCACTATGCATAAGTAGTTGGCCAATGATCGTCTATTACGCAAGTTACAAGATAGATGGAATATATATATATATATAACACTATAGACATATATAACACTATAGACAAATGATATAGAAATGATATTGATAAGTTTACAATAATTATTAACTCGCGAGAATTTCCGTCGGTAAAAAAAAAAAAGAAAAGGAAGAGAAGAAAGAAAGAAAAGATAAACATGGAGATCGATAATTAGAGAGAGAGAGAGAGAAAAAGAGAGAGAGAGAGAGAGAGAAAGAAAAAACATTTCACGTTGTAACACAATTTTTAATATAATCCATTTTACGTATTATAACCTATATAAGTGGACTTTTCTCAAGGTCATTATGGACCTCGTATCGAAATCCGTAAGAAGATTGTTACTTGTACTCGATCAGAAAATGAAACTTTCGGAAAAAGAAAGGTGAGACAGGAGTAGGGAGAAAAGATTGGTGTCGAGAGAAAAAATATATAGAGGAGAAGGAAAAAAAAAAAGAAAAAGAAAATGAGCGTCGACCTTCGTGACAATTCACTGGTTGTGGCGTTCCTTTTTTTTTTTTTTGTTTTTTTTTTTTTTTATCCGTCTTGTTCTCTTTTGTTCGAATTTACTTTGAGGTAAGTGTATACAAGTCACAACTTTCGATCGACTCTGACCGATGGATGGAGAGTAAAAGTGTTGCAGCATGTACAAATTCCATCGATGAAAAAGAGAACAATTACTTACGTCGCTCGACATGATCCAAAATCATATCGAAATATTCTTATTAAATATCGTTCTTTCATTTTAATCATTATAGAAACGTAATACCGATTATAGGATCTAATTTCTTTTTCTTCTGTTTTATTCTCCCTTTTCATTTATTTATTTATTTATTTCTTTTTTATTTATTTCTTTCTCTATTTTTTTTTTTTTTTTTTATTTCTATTTCTTTTTCATTTTCCCCCTTAGATTTCTTTCCATCGAATTCTTTATTGAGATCTTAAAAAATTATACTCGTCCGTATACATGCATTTATATGTATGAATGTATCTATATAAAAGCTACATTAAACTCTAGTTATAATAGAGAAAGGCAACCACCCACTGAATTACACAACTTCTCGGTTTAGTTATTAATATGTGACGTTTATCGAGTTATTCAACCAGACAGAACTGTATCACGATAAAATTGTAACACGCATATCGTTACCTTTAAAAAGCTCTATATAATTTAAAATTAATTCGATTTCGTAATAATTTAATTCGCGATCACGAAATCTTATCTTTCTCTTTCTCCTTTCTCTCTCTCTCTCTCTCTCTCTCTCTCTCTCTCTCTCTTTTTCTCTGTCTATCAAACACTTTAGATATTAATTGAAAATTATTCGTACGAGATTAATTCAGTTTAATTCTTTTTATATTAATCGTACGATGAATGACGATGATGATGATGATGATGATGATGATGATGTCGATGTGTGATTTCATTGCTTCATTAATGGTAATAACGAAGGCGAATTATTCTTAAATCTACGATGACACATTCGTACGTAGGCAAGACAGAAATGCATTGCTAATGTATCCTTGCTACCAACATGCACGACGCGGAGGCTGTAGTAGCAGCAGCCTGAATTGCAAATTATTATGCTGAGGAAATGTTAAGAGGGATTTTCCATTTGCGGTTTTATCCCATTTCTACTTGTTACTTTTTCCATTAAAAAAAAAAAAAAAAAAAAAAAAAAAAATAAAAATAAAAATAATAATAATAATCGATAGAGTTTCACCGTTGAAATTTCATTATTATTTTTATTACATTAATCCCCATAAATCCGTTCTCCATTTTAAATCTTTTTATAAAACTTAATCCCCATGATTATATCGTTGTTTATATTGATTATTAAATTTCTTTATTATTCGATTAATAAATTATTTCTTTTCTTCTTTTTTTTTTTTTATTCTCTTCTTCTTTTTTCTCTTTTCTCTTTCGGTATATTTACAAATAAATTTTTTTTTTTTTTCTTTTTTTTTTTTAATGCAAATAACGTATTCATATATATAATTCAAACTAATGTACTAAGATATATATATATACATTGTATGATATCGTATGGTAATGTACTACTTTATCGACGGCACTTATTCAGATGACGTATGAGTATTTAAATAATGAAAGAAACGTTAACTGATAATAGATCACTCTTACTCGATATGTAAATAAATTAATATATTTGATTACGGGAATCATTAGAAATGTATTTGAGTTAAAAAAAAAAAAGGTGCGTAGATATTTTCTATAAAAAAAAAAAAAAGAAAAAAAAAAAAGAGCTCGTTTATAAAAATCGTTATTAATAACTTTGAACGTTTAACGAGAAACGTCATTGGATTTCAACGAAAAGGTTATAACGCACGATTAATCATCGACATTTATTATCTTGATATCTTTTATCAAACTATTCTTTTTTTTCCTTTCTTTCTTTTTCTTTTCTTTTCTTTTTTCTTTTTTTGTTTCTTCTTCCCACCTTTAAAATTTTACCCCTTCCAAGTTTTCGCTTGAAAAATTTATACGTATCAGGTAGTACCATCTGTGAGTCAACCTGATAAACTATTCTTCCACTCAATGGCTTTGCCTTTATCCGTGCACGTGTGTTCTGTGTCGGAAGAATCGTTCATTTTTTGGCGCACAATTAGGTGAGCTTTCCAAAAATCTTATGGAAAACGATAACTCGATAGAAATATTTGAATATCGTAGCATTGAAAAATATCGATTATAACTCTAACACCTTGAAATTAATAATTAGAACGAAAAAGTAATGGATTGCTTTATTCTTGACAAGACAGACTATACTTTGTCCTTCTCGATACTCTATTGGTTTCTCTTTCTTTCAAAGACGAGCCCGTTTAAGACGATAGATAATATTTAAAATACATTATTCAATTATATTCTCTTTTCACGTTTTATCGTACATGTGCTATCTCACATTTCTAACCTACGTCTTACATAACGAATTTATCACAACGAGAATTCACAATTTATTAAAATTTATTATATTAAAAGATTATAATATTAATGAAGAAATTATTTTTATTATTTGATTACAGATAAAATATGCCGTCCGACGCGAAAAAGAAACAACAACAGAAAAAGAAAGAAGCCGCTAAGGCTAGACAATCTGGCAAAAAACCAACTATCAATCAAACAAAATCCGCAGAAGATGGAAAGGATCTAAATGCTGCGTCGGAGGAACCCATTCAAAATGGAACTAATGGAACGACTATTAGCGTAGAAGGTAAAGACATTACAATGTATATTATCTTTTAAGTTTACAAATTGATACTCCTGTGGTTTATAAAGAAAACAAAGAAAGAAAGAAAGAAAGAAAAAAGATTTGTTACAAAATGACATATTAAATTTTACAAATTTATATTTTTTTGTTTGTTTGTTTGTTTGTTTTTTTTTTTTCTTTTTTTTTTTGGGGGGGCCTTTAGAGGCATTATGTTTCAAGCTAGAAGCAGATGCTAGGCTCAATGCTGAAGCACGTTCATGTACTGGATCTCTGGCTTCACATCCACGAAGTAGAGATATAAAAATATCAAATTTTTCTATTACCTTTCACGGTTGCGAATTATTACAAGATACTATGCTTGAATTAAATTGTGGAAGACGTTACGGTTTACTTGGCCTTAATGGTTCTGGAAAGTCTACTTTATTGGCAGTACTTGGAAATAGAGAAGTTCCTATACCAGATCAAATTGATATTTTTCATTTGACCAGAGAAATGCCCGCTAGCAATAAAACAGCTTTAGAATGTGTCATGGAAGTTGACGAAGAAAGAGTAAGACTTGAGAAACTTGCCGAGGAATTGGTTGATTGCGAGGAAGAAGATGCACAGGTCTGAAATATTCTTTTTCAATTCTCTATCATTCAAAAAAAAAAAAAAAAAAAAAAAAAAAGAAAGAGTAGACACATTTTTTTTTTAGTTTCTCCAATCTTAATATTTTTATAGGAACAATTAATGGATGTATATGAACGATTAGATGATATGGCTGCTGATACTGCAGAAGCTCGTGCTGCTCATATTTTACATGGTTTAGGTTTTACTCCTCAAATGCAAAAAACTGCTACGAAGGATTTTTCAGGAGGATGGCGTATGCGTATAGCTCTTGCTAGGTATATAATAATACAAAACTAATATTTACATTATTAATGTGTATATATATATATATATTCTAATCATTGAATATATATAGAGCACTGTATGTGAAACCTCATTTATTGTTACTTGATGAACCAACTAATCATTTGGATTTGGATGCTTGTGTTTGGTTGGAGGAAGAATTGAAAACGTATAAACGAATTTTGGTTATCATCTCTCATTCACAAGATTTTCTTAATGGCATTTGTACAAATATTATACATGTCAATAAGAAACAATTAAAATATTACACAGGAAATTATGAAGCTTTTGTTAAAACAAGGTAAAAGGATTAATATTTGATTTTTCAATAACGATCCAATAATTTGTATATTATAATTTTTATTCAATTATTTTATCAGAATGGAATTATTGGAGAATCAAGCGAAACAATACAATTGGGAACAAGATCAAATTGCCCATATGAAAAATTATATTGCACGATTTGGGCATGGTTCTGCTAAATTGGCAAGACAAGCTCAATCAAAAGAGAAGACATTAGCAAAAATGGTGGCACAAGGTCTTACGGAAAAAGTTGTCAATGATAAAGTATTAAATTTTTATTTTCCATCTTGTGGAACTATACCACCACCTGTTATCATGGTGCAGAATGTGAGTTTTCGTTACAATGAAAATTCTCCCTGGATATATAAAAATTTGGAATTCGGTATTGATTTAGATACTAGGCTTGCTTTAGTTGGTCCTAATGGTGCAGGAAAGAGTACATTATTAAAATTACTTTATGGTGATGTAAGTTTAAAAAAAAAAAAAAAAAGAAGAAGTTAAATCATATCCTAATATTTAAAATACTTATTGCTAATAAATATTATATTGTTTCAGTTGGTCCCTACAAGTGGTATGATACGTAAAAATAGTCATCTACGTATAGGAAGATATCATCAGCATTTACATGAGCTTTTAGATTTGGATATTTCTCCATTGGATTATATGATGAAAGCTTTTCCAGATGTTAAAGAACGAGAAGAAATGCGCAAAATTATTGGTCGTTACGGACTTACTGGACGTCAACAAGTATGCATGAACTTTAAAGGGAAAAGGGGGTGGGGGAAAAAAAAAAGAAAAAAACAAAAAACTTATGTTACAAAATGATCATACAAATCATATAATTATTTTTTAATAGGTCTGTCCAATTCGTCAATTATCTGATGGTCAACGTTGTCGTGTAGTATTTGCTTGGTTGGCTTGGCAAGTACCACATTTATTATTTCTTGACGAACCTACAAATCATCTTGATATGGAAACAATAGATGCACTTGCAGAAGCAATTAATGATTTTGATGGTGGAATGGTTCTAGTATCTCACGATTTCAGATTGATAAATCAAGTGAGCGTTATTTGAAAAAAGAGAAGAAAAAAATAATTTTCCTAGAGTTAAGATTATGTTAGAATACATGGAGAATAATTGTTTATATTTTTATTTTAGGTCGCAGAAGAGATATGGGTGTGTGAAAATGGGACAGTTACAAAGTGGAGTGGTAATATTTTGAATTATAAGGAACATCTTAAAAACAAAATTCTCAATGATAATCAGAAAAGGCAAAAGGATTTTATCAATAGAGGAAAATAATGCAAGGCCCTTTATTATTCAATATATATTAATACATTTCTCCTTTTATCCAGAGCACTCTCTATTACTTTCAAATTTTATCTATGGTCTTGATCGTTTATTGTCACTGCACTTATGCTGCTGTGTAGCGTACCGGTGACACGAGATTACCTAGTTAATTTATTTAAATAATACGTCATTAAAATATACAACAAATGTACACATCTTATGGTTATGAATTTCTAATGGTGAAAATTCTCTCTCTCTATCTCTATCTCTATCTCTATCTCTATCTTTATCTCTGTTTTTCTCTCTTTTTCTCTCCATGCATTTATCCTTTTCCATCAATTATAAGTTATCCATCAATGTTTCTCTTGCAGCAATGTATCATTATAAGATTATTAAAAATAAATTTCATTTTATGTATGAACAATTAAATCTCTTTTGAAGGAAAAAAAAAAAAAAAAAAGAAAAATTATAGATATCTTTGCAAAATTGTGATGTGAAACTTATACATGCAAAAAAAAAAAAAAGAAAAAAAAACAAGGAAAAAAAAGAACATGTAACATCTAAATGTTTTAAATAGATGCTTTGAAATTTTTTCTATTGATCTATATATATATATATATATATATATATATATATATATATATATATATATATATATATATAATCTTAATAATCAATACATATCTTAGAGAGTCAAATTAATTATAAAATTATATATGAAATATTTTTCAATTTAATTCATTATCTTTTTTTAATAAAACCTTTCAATAAATTTGAGTATTCTTTAATGTTATAAATAATATCACGTGGCAATATCAAAAACATTGAAAAAAAACAATTTTTAACAGATATCGATATTTTCTCTCTCTCTCTCTCTCTCTCTCTCTCTCTTTCTCTCTCTCTCTCTCTCTCTCTCTCTCTCTCTCTCTATCCTTATCAAAAGGCACGCATTTTATATGCAATAATAAAATATTTTAAACAACAATAATTTCGATATAATTTTCAATATTATTTTCAATGGAAAATTATATAATGTAATTAAGAAAATATACGAAGCATGATATATACAATGTCATAACTATGATCAATATTAATAAAAATATAAAAGTGCTTCGTTAATTCTTACAAAACATATGATATATACATTATATCGTATGTAATATCGATCTCGATTGGGTCTTATCACTTAGAGATTAACTCTTTCTGAAAACCCATGGTCTAACGATGACTATACTTTTATATTATATTAATCATTGTCGGTCAATGTATGTATATATGTATGTATATGAAAGAAAGTTCAAAATAAGAAAAAATAGAATCTTTTCTTCTTTTCATGATGTTGAAAAATAATTTTCTCTTTTACAATGAAAACATTTTAAATTGATTATTTAAAATTTATAATCAAAAATTCTTATCAAGTGAATTAAATGATCAATGAAATTGAATATTATTTGAAATTGAAAATTTAATCTTTACAAATGTTTACAAAGTAAATTGATAATATTTTGAATTACAAGGAATATCTTTAAAAACAAAGTTCTCAATGATAATCAGAAAAGACAAAAGGATTTTATCAAAGGAAAATTAAATGAATAATCATTAAAAACTACTTTTTAATCATAAATAAAAAATAATCATTAATAACTATTTATAAAACGTAAATGTTTTTTATTCTTAAAATCTAATAATTAAATTATCATCGATTATTAATTATTAATTATATAATTATGTGTTTCATATTATTATTTTATTCATTTATCCCTGCCTGTTAACAGTGGTTTGTTTGTGCGAATAAAGAATTCAGGCATGATAATTGATTGATTTTGACGAACAAGATTAACAAAAAGTATTAAAAAAAAAAAAAAAAAAAAAAAAAAAAAAAATGAAGATTTAAGCGAGCATTAATTCGACTTTTAAAAATTGTAGAGAACAAGTTTATGCATAAAATAAATCCATTTTCATGTATAAATTATTCTCGAAATAAAAGGCGCAATATTTTTGACACAATTTTTTTTTCTTTTTTTTTTTTTTTTTTTTTTCAAAAAAAAAAGGAAGAGAAGATAAATCTTTTTTCAAAAATTCGAAAAAATTGAGTAAAACTTTTTTACTCCTTTAAAACTTTTAACTTTTAAATCTTTCACGGATTATGTCTGAATAAATTGCTTACGTAAAACTATTGTTTTCGATTATTATTTTCCTGGAAATAAAAGTTTTCGTACAAGTGACGTCTTTTAAATTCAAACAATGAAAAACACGTTGATTATATATCTACAATTGATTGTCATATAAAGCTCGAGTGACCATGAACTAGCCCATGAATGAAAGTGCATATTAATATCCGTAAATCGATGCTCCCATTTTCTGATTCAATTCAAAATGATAAATTCTCTTTGTTATGCTCAAACAGGAACTCGCTCGTCAATTTCGTCGATTAATTTGTTAAAAATAATAATAATAATGATGATAATAATAATAATAATAATAATAATAATAATAATAATAATAATTAATAATAATTAATAATTAATAATAATTAATAATTAATAATAATAATCAGAATAGAGAGAAAACAAGTTTTTACTTAAATATTATATACGTGTGCAATGTGTTCTATATTATATATGAGGATGATAATGTATAATAATAAAAAAAAGAAAGAATATATTTAAACGAACGAGATACAATATGCATAGCATTGTTTAAGGCTATTCATTATCCCTGACTTTTTAATGATTTATATTGATACTAAGATGAAGGAGAATAGACGTAATTCTTAATCGATTTTAACAAAAAAAGTTTCATTTCAAAAAAAAAAGAAGAAAAAGAAAAAAAAATAAAATAAAATAAAGCTTTTTCATATGATCAAAATAAAATCTTATTTCATCGAAGTCCTTAAACAATTTAATCAGTGTTCACTCTTATAAATAAATTGAAAATTAATTGAAAAATTTTATCCTTGAATGAATATCCAATGTTTAATCTTTTATTTACAATGCAATGTATTATATTTGGTATATAATAAATAAGAAGCATTTAATATCCAATATCAAAACATTTATTTACATTAAAGAACATATAATTTTTATGAAATTTTTCTTTTCTTTCTTTTTATATATCTCATTGCAAGATGTATATATATATATATGTATATATGTATGTATGTATATATGATTCATCACATAATGAATATATAATAATTTCATGTATACATTGTACTGCGAAAAAAAGTAAGTAAATTATAAATAAATCAATACAATGTACACTCTACTTCGTATTATTACAAAAATAAAATGCAAGTTAGGACATTTATTTAAAACGTAATTTGATTTATTCAATATCATGTTGCAACATTATGAATTAGAACAATGTAAATTGTTAGAAAATATATATCTAATATGGAAGACATTACGTTTATATATAAAATCTTAACTACGATATATCATTTATCAATTTTTATATAACAATACTTATTATTTTTCATTATTTTGATATATCTTCATATGCCATTTCTAGTTATAATCTCTTTTTTAAAACATTTAAAGAATTCACGTGTAACATGTATTTATATTTTATATATATATATATATAAAAGTTTTATACAATTAACTATAATACTATCAGATTACTATTTGTAATTAGTTTGGTTAATAGTAATTAATTAAAAATTAAACAAATAATTTTCTTTTCTATTAAATTTAAATTTGAATTGAATTGCGAGATGATAAATTTGTTTCCAAAAATATACTGTAGATGGCGTTAAGAGCTGTCTTCTCGTGCGAGTTTACCATCGCAAATTATTCTCAGTTGATCATTGGAGGAAGATTTGTTGTTATACGTAATTGAACGAATTATTTATGTGATATCAAAAATATAATAATCAATCTATAAAGTAGATTATTTCTATAAAACATTTATATAAGAAATCTCTAAAATATTTTAATATTTTTATAAAATAAAATAAAGGCAATAGAAACAGAGACAGAGTGTGTGTATGTGTATGTATGTGAGAGAGAGAGAGAGAGAGAGAGAGAGAGAGACAGAGAGAGCCTTTATATAAATACTGTTAATTTTCTGTTCTCCATTCAATGAAATTAATTTAGACCGATGTAGAAGCTGGAATAGAACATACAGCTTCTTGCGCTAACGCGGCATTTCTTAATATTAACAAATGTGAATCCATGTCATTTAATGCCTGATCAATGAATGTTAATTTTCTAGCCTGACTTTTTGGAACACCGTGTTTAGTTACTAACGCTAAATGAGTAACAGCTAATACCAATGCAGCCACTCTTGCTTCCAATAATCTAGCATCCAAAGGTGGATATAAACTTCGTACTACATCATCGACACGAGGTGGAATTCTTCTAGCAACCTAAAAATAATAAAAATATATATATATATATATATATATATATATATACATATATAGAATATATAATAATGATATATTATAATAATTGAAAGAATATAGAAATTATACGTACATCTACTATTTCCAATGGTACTGTATTGCTATTTACTGTTCCTGCAATAGCAGTAAGACTTGCTGCCAAAGCATGACAAGAACGAAGTACAGCGATACAAGGTGGTGCTAAACCAGTAGCATCGTCTACCCATCTATAAATATTTCAATGATCATATCTTTTATATTTTATATTTTTAAGAAACTTTAATAATTTTAATTTATAAACTTTTATATATATATATATATATATATATATATATATATATTATACCTTTCAGCACCGGCAAGCCATTCTTCACTTTCCCATGTACCCAAACCTAATCCAGGATTATTTTCTCCTTCTAATAAGTCTGAACTGAGATCTGGTGAATCTTTTTGATTCTAAAATATTATAATAAATTATAATATTTTCTTTTTTTTTTTCTTTTTTACATAATCTTATCTATAAGGATTTAAATTGAATGAAATCAACTAACATAATAACAACGTTGTCTACGACAAATGACAAGTAATACTAAGAGAGCACCAAGAAAAACAGCAGCAAGCGCGCCAAGTGCCACTGCCACTACTGTTTCCATTCCATTATTACCAGTTAGCGATGCAGAATTACTTATTGACACTGGTGAACTCATTTTAATTAGAAATATAATTATTATCAATAATTACAAACATATAATGGACATAATAATAACATTTGTAGGTATATCAAATTTATCACGTTGAGCTTTTTGTAGGAAAACATTTAAAGTAATACGTTTTATGGTTGAACTATCAACAATGCTATCCATTCTCTTCAGTGACAGACGGTGGGAGGCGGAGACTGTCACGGATCTTATGCTCAATTCACCAGTAACAAACATTTCATTATTGGACACATCAAACATTATATAAGATCATATATTGTTCTGATGTTTAACATATATATATATATATACATATATATAATGTACATATATATATATATATATTATATACACATATATATATATAAGTTACATGTCAAATTATTTATAATATCATAAGTATCATCAAATTGAATGTATTTAAAAACAAAAAGGATAGAAAAAAATATATAGTATAGATAAGATTCATCGATGCTATCTATTGTATACTCAAAACTTACACGTTCCAAGTCATATATATGTACATATATACACATAACTATATATATAATGTATGTATGCATATGTACATATATATATATATATATATATGTAATTTTCTAAAAGTCTACAACGTGGCAGCACTGCATAGAATACTCTGGTAGAAGTATTTCGAAGTCATATGTTTCTCATACGAAAGGTAGTGTGGGACGTTACTGTCAAATCCAGTGTCATTCAGTATTATTCATGGACGGTTATATAGTATCATCGAAAAAACGGAGCAAGTTATAATTTTCTTAATGATATTAATATTATCGTTATATCATTTTTCGATATTTATATTTCCTCATGACAATTAGTTCTATTAGATATCAATGGATAAATCGTAAATCAACAATTTCTAACCTAATTCTGAGAAATTATTTATACGTAAATTTGTACATTAGATGATAAAAATATTAATATATATTTTTATTATTGAATTATTGTTGAGAATTAATATAAAAACGTTATATTGATAAATTATTCATGTACATTTATTCTTATTATTATTATAATATAACGTGAGAAATTAGAAAAGAAAATTAAGGATTGTCCGAAGGTTTTGCATTAAGTTACAGCATATATGGTAAGAATGAACAAAAAACCTAACAGTGCGACAGCTCGCTTAAAGCAGGATTACTTACGTCTTAAAAAGGATCCTGTGCCATATGTTTTGGCAGAACCGGTACCATCTAATATATTAGAATGGTAATGGATAAATATTTTTGAATTATTTCGAATGGTTTCCTTTTTTTTTTTTTTTAACAGAACAATGAAAGTCATTTATTTCTATCTTCTTTTTTTTTTCTTTTTCTTTTTTTTTTTTATTTCATAGGCATTATGTAGTGAAAGGACCAGAGAAGACACCTTACGAAGGAGGATTTTATCACGGAAAACTTATATTTCCCGGAGAATTTCCATTTCAACCTCCTAGCATTTATATGACAACACCAAATGGCCGTTTTAAGGTTAATACAAAACTTTGTTTATCAAATACCGATTTTCATCCCGATACATGGAATCCAGCTTGGAGTGTATCAACTATATTAACAGGATTACTTAGTTTTATGGTATATAAAATAAAATATAATATTATATGTGAGAAAATGATAAGGGTTGAATTATGATATTAAATTATATATATATATATATATATATTTTTTTTTTAAATTACAGATTGAAAAGAGTCCGACTTTTGGCAGTATTAATACGACAGATTATGAAAAAAGGGAATTAGCAATGCAAAGTTTGGAATATAATCTACGAGACAAAATGTTTTGTGAATTATTTCCAGAGACGGTTGAAGTAATATACTATTTTTTTTTTGTTCTCTTCTTTCTCTCTCTCTCTCTCTCTCTCTCTCTCTCTTTTCCTTTCTTTGAGTAGGCAAGTGATTTAAAAAAAAAAAAATAAATAAATAAAATACTGAATGAATAAAATCATTTCTTTCTAATACTTTTGTTATATTGTTGTAGATCATCAAAGTGGAATTAGAACGCAGAAAAGAATTGGAAAAACAGGCAAGGCATCAGTCCACCGCATCAGAAGTTTCTTCCTTGATACGAGATCAATTACATAGAGAACAAAGTCCATTACATGGTGCAATTACTAATCTCGTTGTTCTGATTGGTTTTGCAGCATTTGCTTTTATAGTAAAATATGTATTGAGGAGCATTGCCACAGAATATAGTAAAAGTGAGTAGATTGGGGATTTAAAAGTATTCAATAAGAAAATAAAATGGTAGGAAGATGACTGCATGCATCTTACTTAAGGCTTCTCAAGACTTTAAGACATTTTGTATGAATAATATTGAATCTTAGAACATTAAGAGGAATCTTATTTATATGATTTCCTTTTTTTTTTCTTCTTCTTCTTCTACTTTTTTTTTCCTCCCTCGGCCTCCCACCACCCTTTTTCACTTTGATTTGTGTCCGACAAATAATTTTGTAAAGCTTGTAACAAAGTGCAAAACTAATATTCTGACTGCCTAGCATCTTTACATATAATGCCTTTATATAATTTATCGTTACACAAAGATACGTTATTATTCATACTATCAAATATAAATTATTATTTTTTTTTTTGAATATATACCATTTATATTTGCGATGATTTCTACGATTAGAAAATATTGAAGCCTTAAGGAAAAAGAAAAAAAAAAAAAAAAAAAAAAGAAAAAAAAAGGAAAAGAAAGGAAAAAACAAAAGAAAAGATAAAACGAGAAAAAAGGGGAGGGAAAAAAAAAGAAGAAAGAAAAGAGAGAATTTATCGAAAATATATGCTACATTGACTTGCCTATTGATCTATGCCGAATTTTTGTGAAAATCATTATTCACTTTGATCAATATGTTAGTAATGGACATTTTATAGATTTTTATATCAGGAGGTAATTGTAAGATGCAAATTGTACTATAATCCCTAATTTTAATGACAATGATGATTGCAGTTAGCTACAACAATAGTCTTTCTACCTTTAACAATTACCATTCTTGATATAGATATGAAGTCATTTTAAATATACATATTTAGAATATGAAACATCATTAAACGACTAGTGACTTCGTAACTATTAATGAAAATCCAAATTATAATTATTATTTAAACTTCCAAAGGTTAGCCATTGATGATCTAGATTTAATCGTAATTTGAAATATGATATTAAAAGATTTAAAATCATTCAAATCGTAGAGATTTATTATTAGTTAATTTAAAAATTAAAAAGAAAATTGTTTTCTTCTTTTTTTTTTTTTTCCAACAAATAATCCATAATATTTTCACCAACAACTTTGTAAAAAATATTTTCCAAATAAGAAAATTTCATTTGTTCCGCTGATTTGCTTGATTTCGTTAAATGTTTATTTTAATTATGATTAAATTTAGGCGCACATTTGAAATTTTATATAATTAATGAAATGCACAAATTTAAATAAACAACTTAATCTTTGCCTCTTCGATGTGCCAATATAGAATGGATTATATATATATGCATACATACATACATATATATATATATATATATATATATATATATATATGTATATGTATATATATATATATTTGATTCATTCGATTATTAGACACAAAATGTAAATATTAATTTATATAAAATCGATGAGAAGATAATTGATAGAGGCAAAGTTGATTCAGTTTGTTTCCATATTATATTTATTACAATTATTGAGATATATATATATATATATATATATATATATATATATATATATAAATTTCTTCCACTTAAAAATAATTAAATATAAATTTTAATTTATCGCTTTATAATCAAATAATATCTATCTTCCTTCAAAATCTTATAAATCAATTTAAATATTAATACATTTATTTTTTTCTTCTATAAGTTTAAAATCATGCCATTTTTCTAATAATCTATATCAATATCGTTATTGCTATTATGTATGTAAATTTTATAGTTATATACTTTTTTCTCTTTCCCCCCTCTCCTATCGAAAAAGAAAAAAACAAATATATATATATATATATATATATAAATAAGGCACACTTCGTTGATAAGAACTCTATAAGACTATATTTGAAAAACACAAAAAAGCTTTTATATTCGATTAGATATTCATATCCAAAGATTGATCGATGCTTTTCTCTCCCTCTCTCTCTCTCTCTCTCTCTTTATATATATATATATATTTCTAATGAAATAAAATTCTTCCTACACCCTCACTCCCCACCACTACCCCGCCTCTACTTCCCATCCCGATTAAAAATTGTACGTAGAACTTTGTAATCTCTTTTGAAATTCACGTATTAAAAGAAACGTAAACATAAATAAATTTCTATCGAGAATATTTAAAAAGATCATGAGATCTATAGAAATCGATGATATGAGATTGATTTTTTTTTTTTTTTTTTTTTTTTTTTAAGTACATCTGATCGATGAAATGTGATTGATTTTTTAAAATACGTGGAAAATAAAATAATCTACTTAGAATTGACGATAATAATATTTATATATATATAATATATACATATATAATGAAGGGTAAAAGACACGATAGCAGAAAGAAAGAAAAAAAAAAGAAAGAAGAAAAGAAAAGAAAAGAAAAAAAAATGCCTACGTAATAATATAAACGAGCCAATATTTAAAATAGCACAGAAATATTTTCGAACATATCAACAACAACAACAACAACAACAACAACAAAACAAATAAAAATAAAAAAAGAATGACGATCTTCTAATTGTAAAACCTAATACGTGCACGTTCGTGAGAATGCTAATATTAAAGGATAAAAAATAAAAAGAAAATACAAAAAAAAGAAAAATAAAAAAAAAAACAAAATAAATAAATAAATAAATAAAACAGAAAAAAAAAAACGAAATGAATTAAAATAGAAATGAAAATAGAAATAGAAATATCGATATCGCGAGTATTACGATAATACATGCCTAACAACAAACCATAGAAAAAAAAAGAAAAAAAAAAGAAAGAAAGAGAGAAAAGAAAAAAAGAAAAGAAAACAAAAGGAAAACAAATTGGATCATTTTATAATTTGATTTGATAAAATGTTTACATCCGTATGTTTACAACCGATTTAAAGTATATAAAGAATAAGACACGATATTCTTGGAGACGGTGGATGGTGTTCGTAACGATAAACCGTTAGTTTTCTCTGAATGGTTCGTTGTCCAAGTGCTCTCGGGAGGAAGGACAACATCCTGTGAACCAGCTTTGGTTTTCTTGTCTGATCCCTTATAACCATATAACCGTCTTATAAGTGAAAAAAAAAAGAAAGAAAGAAAGAAAGAAAGAAAGAAAAAAAAAAGGAAAAAAAAAAGAAGAAGAAGAAGAAGAAACCTTGCCGACCTTTGTACTCTTCCCTTCTCTTTCTTTTCTTTTTCTTAATTTCTTTTTCTTTCTTTCTATTTCTTTTTTCTTTTCTTTTTTTTTTTTCCTTCCTCTCTCTTTTTCTCTATCCTAAATTTTCCTTCCTCTTTCTTCCACATTCATCAAAATTCGTCTCGATACTTTCGATTAAAATGAAAATGAAGAAGAAGAAGAAGAAGAAAAAAAATATATAAGGGAAGGAAAAAAGAAATTATAATAATTAATTTATTAAATGATAATATATAATTTCATATAAGAAAAAAAAAAAAGAAAAGAAAAAAAAAAGAAAAAAAAGATATAAAATATTTACAAATAAATAAATAAATCGATCGATAAACAATTTAAACAATTCCGACGTTTAACATTTCGTTTTGTATGATATATAAAAACGAACGTGTACATAATACTTAAAAAAAAAAAAAAAAAAAAAAAAAAAACAATAAAATAAATTATATTTGCGCGTGTATGTGTATGAGCGTGTTGAATGTGTATATGAAAAATCTGTTATCGCTATATTACCCTTTATAATAGTTTTCGATTAGCTTTCTATATATTAATTAGATTAGACGTAAGCGTGCCTTTAAGATCAATTAAGAAACTTTTAATTGAGGAGCTTAAACACTTCCTTAAATAATAATAATAATAATAATAATAATAATAATAATAATAATAATAATAATAATAATAATAATAATAATAATAGTAATAAAATAAATACATATACATATATTCGCGTTCTCTCCGTCATCGTAGATCGTGATTTACACAATTGTACGTAGATCATATATAGAAGCTCCTTATATTAATCGACATTTTCATCAATAAACCAACATATGTACAAACAAATTTTATTATTAAGATATTCGAAGAAAATTCTGTACAGGGACATATTAAACAGACTGTTTACATTTTTTTTCCTGTTATATACGGTTTATTGAATAAAATACATGCGTTTCCAATTGTCTATCATCATTCTCTTTTTTTCTCTCTCTCTCTCTCTCTCTCTTACTATCTCTCTCTCTCTCTCTTTATCTATCTATCTATCTTTCTTATAATCTTCCTTTTCTTCTATTGATATAATAATTGATTGTAAGATAGACAATAACATTTGTTAATATAATAAACATTATAATTATAGAAAAATAATTTTTAAAAATAATAAATTCCATAGAATATAAATTTACTCTTTTCTAATTCAATATCTAATTTATATATATATATATATATATATATATATAATTAATTAATTGATTAATTAATTAATTCTAATCGAATAAAATTTGTTAAGAAAAATAAATGATAAGAAACAAAATAATAGAAAATAATAATAATAATAATAATAATTTCAAGGATCAATAAATATCGCAAGATGTATAATAAATTTTATTCATTCGATATATTTTAATTATTATTTAAATGTAATTTGAATTTAATAACATTTTGGAAAATGATAAAAAAGGAATGAATGAAATAAGAAAACATTCCGAGGATTATAAAATTTCACACGACGAATAGTAACATCTGTTACGTGTACGTGATCCTTCTATTTTCTCGATGCTTAAAAGAAATTCACCTTAATCTATGAAAACAAGCCGCAAAAGAAGCAAACAGCTATTTATTCGTTCACGAAATAACAAGGAAGTCGTAGAAGAGTGCTGCTCCTTCGGTAGCTTTACTTTTTAGTTAGTACGTGTTAAGAACGCCCTCGTTGCATAAATCATCGAAAGAGGCGCCAGGACTTTTTGGTTTCGGCCTGACTCCTGGGCAAATAAGTTACACGTGTCGACGATGACTGTATAATTTTAAAATTATATATATATATATATATATATATATATATATATGTACGTAGTTATATATGCATATATAAATATCGTTCGTTAAAATTATAAAATGATCGGCCTATGAAAAATTTCAATTAAATTTTCAAATCTCTTCGAAATTTAACATAAATTTTTTTGATATTAAATAATTATGAAAAAGAAGATAAATAACGTTCACGTAAAAAAAACTTGAATTTATATATTTACACACGCACACACACAACCACACACATACAGATACATATCTGTATACTGTATATAAATTATATTATAATATAAATATGTATATATATTATACTGTATATGAATTATATTACATCTGTATAATTTATAAAAGATTTAAAAGATAAAAAAACAAAAAAAAAAGAAAAAAATAAAAGGACGAACAAATAAGATCTAATTTATATCAATTTATATATCAATGTTCATATCTTGGGAAAAATTTCTTCTGAAGTAATAATTTAAAGCGATCGATTATTAAATGGATAAAATTTTCAAATTTAATTTAATTAAATTTCACACAACGAATGTTGAAATTTCTATATACACACACACATATATACACACATACATACATACGTACATACATACATACATATATATATATATATATATTTTTTTTTTTTTTTTTCAAGAAGATGAAAAAAAAAGAAAAAAGAGAGGAAAAACAAAATGATCGTTTCGATACCGGAAACGAGGTTGCATAGTTCCCTTTGTAGAGATATATTCCGCTAGAGTAATTTGAAGTGTCGTCTATCGGGCCCTGGAAATGGCTTTCGAGGAATCGTTTTACGTTTCTATCCTCTCCTTTCCTTTCGTTGTGTCGAGCAAGAGCGAGAAGGGCTCGTTCATCCGTATCGGCGCTACCCGTGACTCCCGTTAACCGTGTGATACCCTAAAAACCATCTCGAAATAATTAACTGTAGAGCCGACCTCATTACGCCTTTTAATGAGGTGCCACCCGGCTGATACACGAAGGGTAGTCAAAAAAATGCCATGCAAAGAAACGACGGTCATAGTAAACCGAATTTCGTTAACATGTGTCTTTGTATAATAAAGGAGAGAAAGAGAAGGAGATAGAGAGAGATAGAAAGAGAGAGAGAGAGATAGAGAGAGAGAGAGAGAGAGAGAGAGAGAGAGAGAGAGAGAGAGAGAGAGAATGGAACGATATTGATTGATAAAGTAAATTTATAAATTTTTATATCTGTTATTAAGAAAAGATATAAGAACGTTTTAGATCGTATAAGAATGACTTTATTTAGAGCATACTATTAGGCACTTTAAAATTGGACGTTATTCCATCAAGTACTTGACATTTTCTAATACTCAAGTTCTTTCGCATATACTCGTCCCTGGATCGAGATAAGTTGTCCCTGTGATGTGATGAAAAAAAAAAAAAAAAAAAAAAAAAGAATGAAAGAAGAAAAAAACCACTTGTTTAGAAGTTTTGACACTAGGCATCCTCTCGTGAGATAAAAATTTATAGATCGATTTTATATATATATATATATATATATATATATTTATTTATTTATTTATTTATTTATTATATATTATTATCATCATTGTTTTTTTTTTTTTAATTATACGTACAAATATATAGAAAATAATTCAGATTATTTTATCACAAATATTTTTATAATTATAATACGAACAATTTTACTTATACGTAATTAGAAAAATATATTCGAATAATTTTAATAATCTAAACGATTATTATAAAATAATTATTAAATTATAATATAATATATAATATTTAAATAATTATAAAATAATTGAAATTATTTTTCAACAATAATTGTATCTCTTTAAAACAATTCGAATATTATTTTATCATAGACATTCAGATTATCAGTGTCAATTTAGAAATCATTCGAATACTAGAGAATATAATAAATAGTAAATAGTAAATAGTAAATAGTAAATAGTAAATAATAAATATTAATGAAATTCTTTGAAGTCGTTAAGAAATGAAAGAGCGAAAGTAAGTGTGAGAGAGACAGAGAGAAAGAGAGAAAAAGAGAAAGAGACGGAAGTTAGGAAATTGACGTCTTTCAAAGGTATCGTTCACACTTTCCCAGAACGTTATAACCCAACACAAACTATATTTCTCTCTCTACAAAGAGGAATCGATGAGAATACTGCCGGCTTGTATCTATTTTTGACGATGCTAAGGAAACTTCAACGGTGTTTTTCCGGTCCATCGTTCAATGTCTTTGTATATCCGTGAGTATTCATGTACTATGGTGTTCAACACAGATCAAAAAAAGAAAGAAAGAAAGAAAGAAAGAAAGAAAGAAAGAAAGAAAGAAAGTGAAAGAGGGAAAGAGAGAGAGAATTTTTTTCTTAGACTTAGATAAGTTAAAAGAAAAAAAAAAGAACAAAAAAAAGAAGCGAAAAAAGCAAGAAAGAAGAAGAAGAAGAAGAAGAAGAAGAAGAAGAAGAAGCATTCGATGACAAGTTGGCAATTGAAGGAAATGAAAGGAGAAAGAATGTGATGGTGGTGTTGGTGGGAGGGTTGTGGATAAAAGGGAGGAAGTTTGAAAGGGATGATGTGGGTGGGTGAAAGGGAGAGGGGGCCGTCTGTTTAAAAAAAAAAAAAGAAAAACTCTTTCAAACACAATGGATCATAAGATTCCCCTATTATCCTTATTTCGGATTGGACGATCGAAAGAAACAGAACTGTTTAAGAAGGAAAGAGAAAACACTATGGAGGTGTGTGTGTATATATATATATATATATATATATATATATATATACTATATAGTCGAATATATGTATACTAACGAGGCTAACTTTAAGAGTAGGTTGGGAAAAATGTTCTCTACCAGTCTCGGCATCTACTATTGGCTACGTAAGATAACCGATGACATAGCTTTCGACCAATCGACGTTAAACTGGGCGTCGCATTCCGAAGACTTCCTTGCAATAATATTTGCACTGGCCCGTCTTATATCCATTAACCTCGATCGTTGTCTTCTTAGTCGTCGTCTTTAGTCGTTCGAGATGCCATTTGCTAAATTATTTATCGACTCTCTCTCTCTCTCTCTCTCTCTCTGTCTCTTTCTCTCTCTCTCTCTCTCTTTGTCTGTTTTTTTCTTTCTCTTTTTTCTACCCACACTCCCACCAGTTATTTTTCTTTTTTTTTTTTTTCAATCTCCTTGACCGTCCATTTTTCTCGCCTATATATCGAATTTTTTTCTTTCTTTTTTTTTTTTTTTTTTTTTTTTATTATAATGTTTCTAACTCCACGCAATTCTCAAAAAAGTGAGCCGATCGTTTCAACTTTTTTATGGTTTTTTTTTTTTATATATATATATATATATATCTTTTTTTTCCACTTCTTTCCTTTCTTTCTTTTCTTTTTTTTTTTTCTTTTTCTTTCTTTTTATCATCATTTTTGTAACAGATCGAATTATTCGAGGAAGGAAAGAAAATTCTCTATGTAATATTATTTCATATTATGATCGTTTATTATTATTATTATATCATGCTAATATAATCTCGCAATTATAAGATATAAAAATACTGTATGTCAGAGACGCGCGTGCTTGGTGTTGTTTTGTGGCGATGACGAGGGGGTTGGGTGCAAGGGGACGGGGAGTATTTGTTTTTACTCTCTTTTTCCCCCTTCTTTTTTTCTTTTCGTGACAAAATTGACGAAGTGTAATACAAAGAAAATGCACTTAATGATAGTAACAACGAAGGAATGGTAATCTACAATTTATTATCTTAAATGTAATATATATATATATATATATATATATATATATATATATATATATATTTAAAAAATTAATATTAATATTAATATTAATATTAATAATATTATTTATATTTGTAAAATGAATATACCGTAACTATAGTATGTACAATACGTAAGAAAAATATGATTTGATCGTCGTGACATAAATCGTAAATAAATTATTGCATTATCCGGCCGACAAAGTGTTTTTTTTCTCTTTCGTTCGATCCTTTATTAATTTATTTATTTATTTTTTTATTTCTTTCTTTATTTTCTTTTCTTATTTCTTCTAATTTTATTCTTATACTTATTAATAATTATTAATAATTAATATTACAAGGGACAAAATATTTTCTCTCGTGTAATAAATACTCGATGATCTCTCGTTTAATAAAAAAAAAAAAAAAAAAAAAAAAAAGGAAACAAAAAAAAAAGAAAAGAAAAAGAAAAGAAAAAAAAAGAACTAGTCGCATATTTACAATCAATTCGTTTTAATCGGCTTAATTGGAAAATTAAGAGAAGAAATAAAAAAAAAAAAAAAACACAAATAAAAAATAAAAAGTAAAAAAAAAGTAAAAGAAAAAGAATTCTAACGTCTAACATATTTTTAATCTCAATCATTTTTCTCTACATATACAATCTCACAAATTTTGGTATCACTAGCAGTATGTTTGAGAATATGAAACATATTTTGATAGTATATAAAATATAATATCAAACTTAAATAATAACTTAAAAATATAGATAATTATATTACTAAGTATATATATATATATATATATATATTCATATACTCATTATAATCATTTGAAAAGTACGCAGCTTTTTTTCCTTCTTGCTTTTTTTCTTTAACATTTAAATTTTATTCATAAAACCAAACACAAAACAAGACAAACACACAAAAAAAAAAAGAAGAACAACAAAATAAGAAAGAATAAGATAAAGATATCTTTCAAATGGCTTGTTATTGTATCGATATCAGATCTAATTTTAGATTGAAAGACAAGCAAAAAAAAAAAATGAAAAAGAAAAAAAGAAAGAAAGAAGGAAAAGATACAGATACATAAAGATATACAATTTCTCTGTCGTGAAAAATAATGTTTGTAAGATTTTAGATCTATCCAATCGAATATACGTATCAATGTAAGTATTATATATATATATATATTCTCGGCATCGAAGAGAAGAAAGATTCTTCTTTTTTTTTTTTTTTTTTTCTTTCAATATCACGAAACTTATTTTTGTAAGTACTTATAAACAATAAGCTCTTAGTTTTATTCTCTTTCTATTTACGCAATGATTAAATATATGTATATATATATATATATATATATAAATATATATATATATTTAATAATTCTCTCATTAGTTCTGCTTAAACATTTTAAATATCTAAGAGAGACGAATTAGCAGGCACGTATCATTCTAATTCTAATATCTAATATCTAATTTATTCATTCGTTTAAGCATTTATTAATTTATTTATTTAATCTATTGCTATTATTTAATCAGTATCAATGTATGTATGTATGTATATATGTATATATGTATATATGTATATATGTATATATGTATATATGTATATATGTATATATGTATGTATGTATGTATGTATATATCTATTTATTAAGCTGTTACAAAATTTTGCTGGAAAGACGTAGGAAGGAATCGATTTTCTAAGAAAATGTCAAATGTCCTTGGAGTGTTTATCTGTTAGCATTATGGTTTTTCGTTGTCTAGGCTCCCGCGAGGCAAAGCAGCTGTCACACTCGTTCACTCGTTCGTTCTTTCTTTCTTTATTTCTTTTTTTTTTTTCTTTATATTTTTCCTTTCCTATCCCCCCTCTAAACCGACCATCTTTTTTCTTTTTCCGCCTCCGCCCCCCTCCACCCCATGTCTCTCATTCTCTCTTTTTCTCTTTCTCTTTTCAAGAGTAATAAGACTGAAGGTGGGGTGTCGAAAATAAAAAAAAAAAAGACAAAAGAAAATAAAAAAAAATTATGACCAAGGTTTACGCGTGGGGTATAATCAAAATGACGAACGGGGACAGTTTGAGCGTTTCTTTTTTTTCTCTCTCTTTTTCCTTTTTTCTTTCTGGATTTTTCCTTTTTTCTTTTCCTTTTTTTTTTTTTTTTTTTATGTATCACGACCGAATTAAAATTACCCTTTGTAAATGGTAGATAATAGAAGATAAAGGACGAGAGAATCCATTTTTAAATCACAAAGAGTCATATAAATTATCTCTCTCTCTCTCTCTCTCTCTCTCTCTCTCTCTCTCTCTCTCTCTCTCTCTCCCTCTCTCTCTCTCATCTAATCCCTCCATTTCTCTTTCACGCATATATCTAATAAATCTAAACGAACGAATGTTCTTTTATTTTTTTTTTTTTTTTTTTCTATTTTAACGGTACCATAGTGATACAATCACAGTGACATATGCGAGTTATAAGATATCTTTTTTTTTTTTTCTTCCATTCATTCTTCTTTCTTTTTTTTTTTTCTTTTTTTTTATTTTATCTTCTGCGAATTACGCAAACGAATTTGCAAACGTTTGTCCATGAAATGGATCCAATTGAAAATTAAATTAGAGAAATAAAACGGGGGATGAAACAAGAACCAAGAGAATGATGTAAATAACAAAGAAAGAATAGTTAGTTCTATCTATCTATCTATCTGTCTCTATCTCTATCTGTCTCCTCTCTCTCTCTCTCTCTCTCTCTCTCTCACTCTCTTAGACGTATAAATCTAAAAGCAGGAGTTTTGTTTTATTATTTAACAGCAAGACCTTACACACACACACACACACACACACACACATATATATATATATATATATCTGTATGTATGTATGTATATATGTATATATATATATATATATATATATATATATATATATGTATGTTATTGAACGTGTGTGTCCAACGAAACAGGAAAATGTTGAGACACCAAACGTTGGGATGTCTCGACTAATTGAATTCAAAGAGATTTATGACCTAGGAGTGACTCGGGTGTCGCGGAAAAAAGGAGAAAGAAAAAGAAAAAGAAAAAGGAAAGAAAAGAAAAGAAAAGAAAAAAAAAAAGAAAAGAAAATACGCGTGAAGAAGATACGCGAACTCCTTTTTGGTTGTTCAACGATGTTCTATTAACTCGAGAGTAAGAAAATTTATTTCTATGGAGAACATTGACAAATGTACATACATGTATACATAAATACATACATACATACATAGATAGATAGATACATATGATTTAATCGGATTAAATTATATATGAATTAGAACGGAGAATTATCGTCGAATGATATTTAAAATGGTATTATTACATTTTTATTTAGAATTTAATCGGACAATGATAATTTGTACGAAAATATCAGGTACGTCATTTGATTTTCTTTATATCTTAAGAAATGTTTTTTATCGAACGAAGATGTCGTCGAAAGATTTTACGATACCGAAGTAACCGTCGAGTTCTAAGTACATATTTACGTATATATACGTAAGTACGTAAGTACTTAAGCACGCGTAGAAGCATAAGAAGATACAAACACATACACACACGCACATACATACATATATACATTGTATGTGCCTTCCCTTGATTTATGGACCGTTGATAACTAAAGCCATCAAAGACGTTTCGCGGCTCTGTCTCGTACTTTTAGCCGGATGCAATCTTAGGATCTATAGATCTTCATACCAAATGGAACATTGAAAAATCGTTTGCCGGATCCCTTTACCTCATACCCCTCCCACCCTTTCTCAAAAAAAAAAAAAAAAAGAAACAGAAATATCTGTCCATCCTTCAAAACATAATTAAATGTTCTTTGACTGTTTCTTTTTCTCTAAATCTCTCTCTCTCTCTCTCTCTCTCTTGCTCTCTCTCTATCTATCTCTCTTTCTTCGTTCCTTTTGTCCTTTTCTTTTCTTCTCTATTCTCATTTCTCCCTCGTAAAATTATTTATTTTCTTTTTCCTAATTATCTCATTCATTATCGTTCTTATTACAAAGAAAATCGTTCAAGTTAATAGAAAAAAGAATTCTTTTTCTATTAACTTTTCTTTTCTTGTTTTTATTTATTTATTTATTTTTTTTTTTTATTTTTGTTTTCTCCGTTTTCCTCGTTTTCCCCCTTTTTTTTTTTCCCCCCTTTTTTTCCCTCCGGGCCACCAAGATTCATTGCCGCAATAAAGATGGTGCCGGTGTTTGAACGTAAGCGTATCTTCGTTAAGCGGACTCAAACGCGGTCCAAGGTTTACTTTTGCCGGTTTAAAATAACCGACTCCCTAACGAAAGATGTATATTCGCATATAGACGGCTCGGAGAATTTCGAAAGAGCGCCGAGAGAGCAACATCGTTCCTTGTTTGTTGGATCGATGATCGAAAATTTAAATTAAGGTGTGACGATATAAATTCAAGGTATACATGTATATTTACATTTATATATATATATATATATATATATATATATATATATATATATATATATATTTATGTATGTACATGGATAACGAACGAAAAAGTAAGAAAAAAAAAAATCATCATCACGAACAGTTAATATAATTCTGTCATCCTTTATGAAAGAGAATATGTTTGTATGAGAGAGAGAGAGAGAGAGAGAGAGAGAGAGAGAGAGAGAGAGAGAGAGAGAGAGAGAGAGAGAGAGAGAGAGAGAGAGAGAGAGAGAGAGAGAGATGAAATAACATTGTACCCGACCGATAGGCGCCAAAATGCTCGTTAATTTTTTCCCACGTCTTTCTCTATTTCTCTCTTTCTCTCTCTCTCTCTCTCTTTCTCTTAAACGTTTTCTATCCGCCATATAACTTTCTTTTAGTATTAATTTTCGCAGTGTCTTGTTGTTATCACGATGACGTTCGTCCATGTAATCATACTTGATAGCCATAAAAAGTATAATAAAGTTATCGTAAAGCTTGCTCTTCATCACAGAGATTATGATCTTGACTTCTTTAGAGAGAGAGAGAGAGAGAGAGAGAGAGAGAGAGAGAGAGAGAGAGAGAGATTTCTCAAAGATATTCAAAATTATTTGGAAATCGTTCAAAGGAAACTCTAATGGATCGTCCATCGTCTAGAACTTTTATTTGTCTCATACGCGTCGTGTCCCTCCGTTTTGTAATTTTGGAAAGAACAAAAAGGAAAAAAAAAGAAAGAAAGAAAGAAAGAAAAAGAAAAGAATAAAATAAAATAAAAAATACTCGTTGTATCGTTTTCCCTTGAACGATCACTTTTAACTCATTTACGATGCAATCCATTTAAAAAATGATTTAACCATTCTCATTGAATAAATTGCTTATCATAAATGTATTTCATATATCGCAAACACATTCGGATAGAATTTAGAATTTTTTAAGTACATATATTAAGTGAAATAAAAATTTGGTAATCAGTATGATATTAGATTTCGTCTAACGAAGAAATTGTGAATATCTAAGTTACCAGATAATTGATGATTGGATTCAATCATGATTTGTCGTAATTGTTAATTAAGGCCAATGGAGGAAAATGTAAATTTTTTCATTTAATGCTTGATATTTTAACGAAGGGGAATGTAATCGGATTGCATTAATGACTGTTTTAAAGTCAACACGAATAAAATGATTAATATATGCCTACATTAAAATTCAAGGAATCGTGAACATATATAAAGCTCTAAATAAATATATCATATATCTCGTTAACTCTATATTCGAGGAAATGCAACTTATGTGTATGCGTGTTGTGTTTGTATATACTTATGTTTGTGTTTGTATGTGTTCATTCTTTTTTGATTTTCTTTTTTTCAAATATTTTCCTTTTTCTCTTTTTTTCTCCTTCTTCCGTCTTCCTTCCTTTCTTTCTTTGCATTGACTTCATTGCGAATTATTTAAAAAAAAGAGAAAAAAAAGAAAAAGAAAAAGAAAAAAGATTAATATATCACATCGATCATTCTCCATTGATACCATTTAAAATCCCTATTCTTTATCATTTTCTTTTTTTTCGTCTTTTTTCTTTTTTCATTTTGCATGTTTAAGATCATCTTGAATTTGTTAAAAAAAAAAAAAAAAAAAAAAAAAAAAAAAAGAAAAGAATTTTCATTATTTAGCAACTTAACATACTAACATCTATGTATATATATATATATATATATATATATATGTATGTGTATATATATATGTGTGTGTATATATATGAGTGTGTATATATATTTTTTTTTATATATATATAATATCTATTAGAAAATATTTTCATCGATTTTAAACGCAGTTTTTTTTCTCTTTGTATATTCTCGTTATTTTCTTTTTCTTTTTTTTTCTTCTCTCTTTTTTTTTTTTTTGACTTCTCTTTTTCTTGTCCAACGAAAACACTTACATTGTCATACGTTTCGTCCGTATGTACAATTAAAACGAGTATTTTCGATAAACATGAATGTTCATTTCGTCGAAATTATATAATTGAATTCAATTTTGTTGTTCATGCAATTCCAAACACTTTATACGATTATATTTTGTAATGATTTAAACAAATTTTATATATATATATATATATATATATATATATATGTATAGACGTACTATATATTTTGGGTGTTTCAGATTTTCGATTTTTTTCTCATCAAATACCGTATCAATAGTTTTATATATTCTTACGAAATAGAAATAAGAAAAAAAAAAACAAAAATAAAAAAATAATAAAGACAAAAAATATCATATAAACGTAGACTTACAAATATTTCGAATGAAAAAAGTTACGGTGAAAATTTCAATGAAATTATATTATCATTAATACGATAGTGAATAATCTATCGATTTTTTCATCCTTTCTTTTTCAACACGTTTCTTTTCTTTTTAATATATTTTACAAATTAATATTTTTTTCTTTCTTTATATATATATAAATAATCGAATAGAGTAAAAATATAATTCAGTTTGTAAAATAAATCGAACTGTTCGTAGAATTAAAAAGAAACGAGACGATGTAAGAAAAGAAAGTTTTTTTTTTATATCTAATTACATTTATTCTATTAGATAATATAACACGATATTTCTATTTAACGAAATATTTATGTTATAGCAAAGCGATGAGAAAAAAAAGAAAAGAAAAAAGAAGAAGAAGAAGAAGAAGAAGAAGAAGAAGAAGAAGAAGAAGAAGAAGAAGAAGAAACAGAAGAAGAAAAAGAAGAAGAAAAAAAAGAAGAAGAAGAAGAAGAAGAATTTGAAACACCCTATATGTACGATATTTAGATAATAGATACACACCGAGCATTATAACACATTCATCATTAGTTCCATCATCCTTCATTTCACGTATACATTTAATCCATCTATTATAATCATATATATATGTACGTATATATATGATTATATGAGCAATATACATCATATCATTGTATATTGTTTATCTATGATTGGATATTTATTTATAAATTAGAGTTCCAATCACCCTCCATACGCCAAACGCTAAATGCATAAGATAGTTTTTCATGTGCCATGTAACTACATGAGGATGACGTTATTTCTCTTGCAGCTAAAACCGCGCTTCTTGGATTTCTCTCTTCTGAAACATTATAAGTATAATTAATTTTACAGAAATTACGTTTCTATTGGAATAACTTTGTTTCATTAACGTATTCGTTCGTAACGATTGGCATTTATAATGAGGTTATAATTACAAAAAAAAAAAAAACGATAAGGTTAATTGAAAAACGAAACGAAAATATGAAATTAAATTAAGGAGAAAAAGAGAAATAAAAAAAGAGAGAAAGAAAAAAGGAAAAAAAAAGAGATGTTTTTTTTGTTTTTGTTTTTTTTTTGTTTTTTTTTTTTCCCCTAGTAAAATCATTACTGATTTTACTAGGGGAAAAAAAAAAAAAGATTTATGATATGACGAGGAGGAAGAAAAAAATGAAAATGAAGGAAATTTGAAGATTTGATATTTTCGTTTCGTGTTTTCGTATTTTTTTCCGATCAACAGAAATATCGTTGCGAATATTTCAAGATTCAAATTCGTTCATACTATTTGAATTGAAATATCATATGTATATATATATATGATATATCTGTATATATATATGATATTTCATATGTATATAAATATATATATATTTTTGTTTTGTTTTAGAAATATTAATTATTGAGCGAATAAAAATAGAAAATAACGATGAATATAATTGACGAACGAAATAGTCAAAAGGCAATCGTTGAAGGAATAATAAAAATGACAACGTATTGAATGATAATATTTATTTAATATCATTTATTTCGACGAGAAAACTTTACAATTCTCTTAAATGAATGAATGGAAAAAAAAAAAATAAAAGCATATAAAATTGAATGAAAATTTCATTTTCTAAAAAATTTTCGAGGAACGAGATGTATGCGTAATCCTGGTGAAGCGAATAAAGATGAAAAGAAAAGAAAAGAAAAGGAAAAAAAAGAAAGGAGAAAGGGAAAAAAAAAGGAATTGAATGACATTATTAAAAATTAATTGAAAGATTTTGATCGATCTGAAGTTAATTCGAAAATGTCAAATCGTTAGGGAAGAGAATAAAAAAAGAGAAAAAAAAGGAGAACAAAATTTATAAAACAAAATAAAATAAAACAATATCAAATGTTATTAATTCTAAACTGTAAGTACATACATACCTATGTACATATATATATATATATATATATTTTTTTTTTTTCTTTTTGTTTGGAAATTAGTAGGGCAATTTTTGGAAGAAGTTAAAACGACGCACACGAATAAGTGGCACTAGGATAGCACGCTCATCAAGCCTTTACAGAGGTCCGTAAATTACAAGACTCCACTACGAGTGACTGTTTAATTAGACTACACCGTAAATAAGCACTAAAGCGGTTCCCATAAACATAAGCTCGATGCTTCTGTATGTACGTAAGTTATTAAGGTGGCGAAGGGTAAGGGAAACTAGGATTGTAGGAGTTTCTCTCTTCTTTGTTTTCGTTCTTTTTTTTTTTTTCATCTACAAACAACGCGCAAGTCCTTTTTCCTTTCTTCCTTTTCTTCTTTTTTCTTTTCTTTTTCCTTTTTTTGTTTTTTGTTTTTTTTTTCTTTTTTTCTTTCTTTTTTTTTTTTTTTTTTTTCTTCACTTTTCCCTCAGTCTGATTAATGTTTTCTCATAGAGTAGTAAAAGTTGACGATATTATTTACGTTTTGGTAGGAACGTTTCTAAAAACGAGCTTAAAGAGCATAGAGACATAGAGAGAGAGAGAGAGAGAGAGAGAGAGAGAGAGAGAGAGAAAGAGATAGATAAATAGATAGAGAGAAAGATAGAGAGAGTGTGAGACTATAATCGATATTAGAAAGAAAATAAATGATGAATGGATATTATAGTTGTGATAAAAATTCTTACCACTTTCCTCTTCGTTGTTTTCCATATTACAATGCAACACTTGATACAAAAAGTCAATATACCTCGTTGCAAGTTTTAACGTTTGAATTTTACTCAATTTATCGCTTGGCAATGTTGGAATGATCTTTCTAAGGGCGGAAAATGCTTCGTTTAAACTCTGAGTTCTTTGCCGTTCTCTAACATTAGCCATTACTCTTTGATTTTGAATTTCTTCATACGTTGCACCGCTCTTTCTACGAACCTTCATTTTCGTTGAGGAAGAGGTTGCACTTTCATTTTCATTATCATCGATATTTGTCTTCCTTTTTTTTTTCACTCGATTATTTTCTACAACGAAAGTTTTCGTAGACGATGCTGGATTTTGATCGATCTGTTTGTAACTATGCTGTTGTTCCAATTGTTGTGATTGTTGTTGTTGTTGTTGTTGTTGTTGTTGTTGTTGTTGTTGATGTTGTTGCTGATGTTGTTGTTGTTGCTGTTGTTGCTGATCGATATCCTCCTTTTTATATTCATGTAATGTATCAGATTTATATTCAATAACATCTATCAATCGATAGGGTTCAGTATTTTGCAATTGTGCCGTTTTCGATACAGCGATCGTAGTAAGTTCTTCGCCACCGGATGAATAGATAGGATTTGGTGATGCCATTATATAAAGACTTTGTTCATCTTCTTTAGCATGATCGGACAGAAATACCGGTGAATTGGTGTGTAATCTTCTGTCATAAATCATTTGTAAATCTCTTATAATTTTACCCTCCTGATGGTCCTGAGAATGATATCTTTTACCATCATCTGGATTTTCGTATACTAAAAATGGTGGCGATTGTGCTTGATAAATAGTCTGACTATTGTTATTATTATTATTATTATTATTATTATTATTATTATTATTATTATTATTATTATTATTATTATTATTATTATTATTATGCTGAAGATGAAGGTGATGAAGATGAGGAGGATGATGATGATGATGATGATGATGATTATTATGATGATTATTATGATGATAAGGCGGCACGTCACGGTGCTCCGGTGGATTACTGAGATCCATCAAGTGTGTTGGCGGTGAAAAACGTTCGTAATGATGCGGCGAATTGCTTGCAGAACTTCCGTCGCTACGAGGAATTCCGGAACTGTCGTTATCATCCAATAGATAGAAATTTGGTACGCACGTGGCCTGGGTAATTAACAATTGTCCAACTTGCATCGTTTCCTATTTTATCTATAACTGTTTTCATTCCTTTTATCAATCACCACCCACGTATGTAGTTTTCTTTTTTTCTCATTAAAACATTAATATTCCATTTGTTAGAACTCCGACTAAATCACTATAAGGATAATTAATTATTATCGATATTGTTCGATGGTAATGATAATTAATGGGAATAGAAAAATGAATAATGCACACTTGTCGCGGCCATTAAACGTGTAGTTTCTTTTTTTCTTTTTCAAAAAAGAACAAGAAAAAAAAAAAGAGAGAAAGAAGAAGAAAAAGAAAGAAAGAAAAGGAAGAAAAGGACACGTTTCACGAGAAATCCGATTACGATCAGTAATTTTACATTTCAATTAAAACACACAACACGTCTTATATTATTTCTATATTTTATATTGAATGAATGTACGAACAAACGAACAAACGAATAAATAAATAAATGTATAAATAAATAAGTAAATAAGGTGGGAAAGAAAGCGAGCGCGCGCGCGCGTGCGCACGTACACATGAAAAAACAAACACAAATACGAATACGAATGGATGGATGGATGGATGGACGTATGGATGGATGGACGGATGGATGGATGGACGGACAGACAGAGAGAGAGAGAGAAAAATAGACAGACAGAGACAGACAAGTAGACAGATATACACACACACACACACACACATGCACACGCGCGCGCGCGCGCGAGGCGGGCCTAGCGAGCGCGAAAGAAAGAAAGAAAGGAAGAAAGAAAGAGAGAAAATAAAAGAAGATAAGAAAGAGATATAAATAAATAAGACAGTGCGTTTGAATGTAAAGAAACTGATCGATAAATCAGATCGATAGATACGAGAGACACGGAAACCGGTTGTCGATCGGCCGAGAACTTAAGACTGTTTCTAAGCAAAGGTTAAAACTTCTCTGATGGTGGAGACTATGAGGGGATTTCTTCGTGACGTATGGAGAACTCCGCCTCCAAGCAAGAGCTCTCATTTCCTTCCCCTTGCCCCATCTCTCTTCTGTGTTTCTGCTATCTTTCTATACATCCCTCTTTCTCATCTCATCTCTTTTTCTCATTCTGTCCTCTCTTTCCCTCTCTCTCTCTCTCTCTCTGTCTTCGTCTCTCTTTCTCTCTCTCTCTCTCTCTCTCTCTCTCTCTCTGTCTGTCTTTCTCTGTCTCTCTTTCCCGCCCTCTTTCTTTCCCTCTCTCTTTCTCTCTCTCATTCCCTCTCTCTCTCTCTCTCTCTCTCTCTCTCTCTCTCTCTCTCTCTATCTATCTATCTTTCTCTGTTCTCGTCGAGCCCTCCTTAACACCGTTAAATTTCCCCACCATTCGATGTTTTCTTTTATTCATCGTCTCTCTACCAGTGTTTGTCCCCCCGTCTAGAAAAATCTAGTGAGAAAGGGAGAGAGAGATAGATAGATAGAGAAAAAAAAAAGAAAGAGAGAGAGAGAGAGAGAGAGAGAGAGAAAAAGGAAAAAAATTGAAAAAAGAAAAATCCCACGAAATGTTCCTTCGGTTCGACTATAGAAAATAAAATGAAAGAGGAGGTCGAGGAGTAAAAGGAAAAGAAGAAGAAGATGAAGAAGAAGATGAAGAAGAAGATGAAGAAGGAAAAGAAGAAGAA
>NC_060966.1:4478319-4523319 GCF_910589235.1 Vespa crabro
AACATACCGTGCCAACATCGAAAATTAAATTGGTACGAGGAATTGAAAAATCTCTCTCTATCTCTCTGTTTCTGTCAATCAATTGGAATGTCATTTTGAAGAATATATATATATATATGTACCTTAGACATTTATCTCGTATACGTAAGAGTTCTGGGTTGACATTAGTGTCACATGTCAGGCTTGCAAAGTGTCTCCCGACTTGCTCGATCTTATCCGTGGTACATTTTACAAACGGTGCCTTTACGATCCGCGCCGACAGATAGTCTCGACAATGTTTGCACCGATGCTCACTGTCTTCGCCATGTGCCGAACACACGGTATGAACTAAACGCGAAAGAAGACGACTACGAATGGGAGGAGATGACATCAAGTGAGAATTGACTCCGAAGAATACATATAAGTAAGAAGCATAAAGAGAGAAAAAAGTAAACTTTCATGTAAGTACTCACTTACCAAACGCGATAATATCTATACCAATTATCTATTTATTCGAATGATAAAACTCGATATATATATTCATCTAAATACATTTAACTTTTATCAGATAATATTTATTAAAAAATATTCCCTAAAATAATATCGAATAATTGTTATAAATTTAAATATAATTTAAAATATATAATTTATAAATCATATAAAGTATAATTTAAAAATCCATCTATAAGTATATTGAAATATTTTTTTATTCATTAAAAATATATCATATATAGAAATTCATTAATTTGTAAATGTTGATACGTTTTATTTAAATTTTGTCTAATTACTTTTTCCTTAACTATTTATTATAATCTTTGGCCGAGTAGGATAGACACGATGGTATAATACTTTGGGTAAATAGTATTTAATGCATTGCACTGACTTAAAATTTTGGAATTAAGACGTAAAAGAATATTCCATTTTCTTGCAGTTGTATTTACAGAAAGAAAAATCTTTAGGTTTTCCCTGAAAAGCTACGATGATACTTTTGTGTGTGTGTGTGTGTGTGTATGTGGTGTAGTATATATATATATATGGTTTGAAGAATTCTTTTTTATTCGTACATCTCAATGCGATTTAAAAAAAAAAAAAAAAAATTATTATAAACATTTAAATATAAGCCTATTTTATCAAGTTTAACAACTTCGACGAACACCTTGCAAAAAAAATTATTTCAATTGCAAGTACCGCAGTACATTTGAACATAAAAAAGGTCGTAAAGATAATGAGAAAAATCTATAAGGTATATAAGGATAAAAACTGTTATCGACGTGACTGGAATCTCATTAAAGTTGCACTTTTAAATTCGGTAGTAAGACGATACCATGTGACACAAGAGAAAACACGTGTTCGCCAAATTTTTCTAAATCTCTAGTTATTTTCAAAGCTAAAGTTCGAACATGTGTTTGGCGAACATTTGTTAAAGGTTCTTTGCAAACAGGTAAAACATCTGTTCTCTTAATATCGGAGATGCTATTAAATAATACATGAGATACATATTTGTTTTTTACTTCTTTTGTATATTTTTTTTTTTTTTATTTTAAATATTTTATTAATTACACATTTATCATGTATCTATATACGATATATATATATATATATCATTTGTTATGATTAGAAATATCTATACGTTGATTCTGTCCATGCATATTGCATTCAACTTTACAGAAGAATTTAGGAACAGTTGTTACCAAACCTAAATGAAGAGTTAAAGTCAGTTAGTATTTCGGTTTATGAATCAGAAAAATATTTGCTTTGAATACAACAAACAGATATTCAACTATGGTTCGTAGTTCTTATCTGCTCATAGTTAATGCCATTAATTTGATTCTGTGTGTACAACTCACGAACATAACTAACAGTATCTTCTCTGAAATTATGTCTATGCATAGACATTGATATATTTGTAACTTATTTATTTTATAACATTTATATAATTTATAATTATTAATCCTATCTGCCAAACAATAAATTATATAACTTTCGATTATGATTTTGCAAAGGTATTATTATTTCTGGTCATTATAACAAGTATTAAATATACGGCTTAAGAAGCATTCATTCATACGTTCGTTCATTCATTCATAAAATTGTAGAGTAGTTTCGAACAAATAGTAATAGCCATAATAAAATAAGAGGCTATTATAAGAGAGGCATTTGTCGTTATCGTCTTTTTTTTCAGAGAATTTAGAAGTCATATTTTAGGGGATGAAATCGATTTGTATGTTAACTCTGTTTCATCAACCCAAATAAATTATATTATTTACAATAATTTATCATACATCAAACAATTATATTTCTTCAAAGTAATACAAATTTATTGAAAATTTATTTGAATAAATACAAATGAAACTTGTTAAATAAAACTTATTATATAATTATTAAAAACAGATATAAAATGATAAAACTATAAAAGTATAAAACTTATTAAATAATTATTAGAGAGAAAAAACTTACGTTTATTAAAAGAAAAGAAACTTAATTATTCATTTAAATAAAACAATAATAAAACGTAACTTTATCAAATTATATTTTATCTAATTATATATTGCATTGTTATTAGAAATTCTTTATTTTTTTTTTTTTGCACCTTTTAATATAATTATTTACAAGAATATAATTATATAGAAAAACGTGTCATGTAACAAAACGACAGTAATTCGAACGTGACCTTGAAAGATAGGAAGAATACGTTCATCTCGTAACTCGGTCCTCGGGGCTTGCCGAACATGTGTTCAGGACGCACAAGTATTTCGCTCATGAGCACATGTTCGTCAGAATTGTGCGACGACTCATAAATTCAAATTCGCTAACCGTTGGATGGGGTCCTAGGTGAATGACACATGGTGAACCATCCAGAGTCCTTCGTCGTAAAGGACTGACGACCTATTCTCTTTTTTCTCTATCTCTCTCTCTTCCTCCCTCTCTTTTTCTCTTGTTCAAAAAGACAAATTTTTTTTCTTTTTCGCACGACTCGAGTAAACCTTCAGAAACCGACCAATGACAATTTAGCTAATAAAAACTATTCGAATCAGTCGTCGAGCGATTTTCAAGAGAGACAAAAAATTTCGGATCCGGACATGCGGTTAAAAGGGTAATATAAAAAGTTATAAAAAGAGAGAGAGAGAGAGAATGAGAGAGAGGGTGAAGGGAGAAGGGAAGTTGATCATTGAATTCCCAAATTGTAAAAGAAATATAATTTTTATATAATTAAATAGATATGTATCTACCCTCATTGATAATATAACTTTAATAAGAAATTATGCTTTAAAATATACATATATATTTCGGTTTAATTATTAATTGAATATCAAAATTCATGATAAGTAAAACCTAAAAAAAAAGAAAAAAAAAAGAGAAAAAGGAAATGTTATACGAGTAAATGAGAAATATTTGATTTTCTAATAGCTACATCAGTAATAATTATTGTCATTGAAAAGGACATCGAAAGGACCACCAAGTCTATCATTAAATAATTTGTGGCGCTGTGCACGTCCGTTTTCTCTCAAGCAGGGTGGTCTTCCTCTTTCTCTCTCTCTCTCCCTCTCCCTCTCCCTCTCTCTCTCTCTCTCTCTCTCTCTCTTTCGCACTCTCATTTTGAATAACCACGATCTCGAACCGGTACATTGCCTCCACCCTTCTCTTCGTTCTTCTCCACCCTTCTTCTCTCGTCCACACGTCGTCTTTAGAGACTCGACGTCGACAAAGACGACGACGACGACGAATACGACGAATACGACGAATACGACGACGAATAGGAGTAAAGAGAAATCCCGTCAGAAGAAAGTCGACTCGAAAATCAAACAAACAGTCGGCGACGTCGCGTTAGTGAAGTTCCGTCGTCGTCGTCTTCGTCGTCTTCGTCTTCGTCGTTTGTTTATTATTATAAAAAACATAGAGTCGACCAAGCGTATCACCACAAAGTGTAAATTTTACAGTAGGTAATAATAATAATTATACCCGTTAATCAAGTTAATTAAATCATTAGCAATGTATATATGTATGTATATACATATATATATATATATATATATATACACATCGCTATCAGTATTGATGTTAGATATAATTATCCCAATATTTTAACATATTATAATCGCATAAATATTCTAATTCAGATATATATATAAATAAAATGTATTATGTATATATATATATTTATATATCTATGTATATGTATACGTGTCTAAGTATTTTCTTTAATAATTCGCATAGTTTGTCTTTGTATTAGAGGTCAAAGCGATCCATTAACTCGACGAAAGGGTACGAAATTAGCGAAGTTCAAGTTCCGGTATCGTAGCTAACGTTAGTGTCACATGACGAAGGGCTAAAACTTTTTCTGAATGAATAAAATCCGACGGAGACATGTGTTCGCCATACGACAAACTGCCTCTCTCTCTCTCTCTCTCTCTCTCTCTCGCTCGCTCTCTTTCTCTTTTTCTTCAAGGTGCATGGGAAAGAATTACATCTCATTGGATTTACTTTACATGAGTACGAACAATCCATGAAGGGGAGGACCATGAATCTTCTTCTTTTATTTCTTCCATTACTTCTTCATCTTCTTCTTTTTCTTCTTCCTTTTATATCAACAATCCGTAATCTCCTTCGATCTTCTCTATTTAGAAATATACTTAAAATAAATTTATCATCATGAGCTTGTAAAAATATTTAATTTAGATAATTTAATAATCCAATCAAATAAATTATTATTTTGTCAAATATATCCATAATAATATGCAAGATAATTCAATGGACTTTCTTAACTACGATGATTATTCACGAATCCACATTTAGAATTCATTTAATTATTAAAGAATTTCTTTCAATCGAATTTCAATCGAATTAATACGTAATTCTTTTCAAACGTAAGTAGATAAATAAATATCTACCCATTACGTAACCTAATATTGTTAGAGTCGACTCGAGGTTCATAGATAGAAAGAAAAAAAGAAAAGAAAAGAAAAGAAAAGAAAAGAAAAAACAGAAAAAACAAAGAGGGAAAAGAGAGACAAGTGTGTAACAACACGAGATGTCACCGAATCCTCGAAAGCAAACATCAAAGATACCGACATAACAGTGCACCGACTTCGCAGACCGTGACAATACTACGAAAAGAAAGAACAAAATACAAGGGATGTAGAAATTCACCTCTCCTTCTCTTTACTTTTGCCTTCAACCATTCGCGCATTCTCACACACTCTCTCTCTCTCTCTCTTCTCTCTCTCTCTCTCTCGCTTTCTTTCTTTGTCTCGTTCGTTTTACGCAGTGTTTATTCTAAATACACCGGAAGTTCAACCTTAAGAATAAGGTAGATTAACGATTAGTGTCGGTGTACATAGCTTCTACGTTAACATATGTGTGCACATTCCACTGGGATATATTTTCTAAGCACACGTGCTTGCCATCGGGATAAGTTCGCATTGGCCATTTCTAGTACACACATAAAAATGCAACCACGCATACATTTATACATATACAGTATACGTAATATACCTCTACACCTTCTTTCTCTTTCCCGCTCGCAAAAGTTGTTCTTCCAAGAAGAAATATCGATTGTTCTTCTCTTATTTCAACGGGTGACCATTTTTCTTTTTTTTTTTTTCTTTTTCTTTTTTCTTTCTTCAAAATTAGAAACTTTCCAGAGAACAAATAGAATTCGAATTTCTAATTATTTCCATAATTTATTAGAAAGAGTTAGAAAGAATTATCAATGAAATAATCCATTATGAAGAATATCGCGTGGTAAGTACTTACGTACTTACATAGAACATATATTATCTACTTAAGAAATATAAGTACTCATCTATCTGTATCTCTATACTTTTCCGAGCCAAGGAAAAAGGAAAGAGAACAATGGTGCTAGATCAGGACTGTAAGAAAAGTAAAACCTTAAAAAAAACGCGCATCAAGAAGCGACCACCGCTGAGGAGTCCAAGAGGCCCCTCGAGACCCCATTCTCTCTACCCTACCGAGGAGGCCCGGTTTCTCTTTTTTTTTCCTGCCTTTTTTCTTTCTTCTTTTTTTTTCTTTTTCTTTTTTTTTTGCCTTCCACGTATCTTCGTTCACACACGACCATTGGCGGGCTCTCCATCGGGGACCACAAAACCATACCGGGGACTCACATTGACGTAGGTCTTATACCCCCTCGAAGAAGTAAATTCGGTAATTTCGTGCGAGTTCAAACGCTTAGATGGCTTTTTTTTTCTTTTCTTTTTTCTTTTTTTTTTTTTTTTTTTACTTACGTTTGAATACTAATATTTAAAAAAAAACCTATAAATGGATTGTTCATGAAATAATACTGCTACTACAATTTATTATAGATACGTCATCTTATTTTGTTTTTAATTTAAACAGCTAATTATTTTCAATCGATTATGTCTTTTTTTTATTTTTATTTTTCTTTTTTTCCAAAATTTTCCAAAAGAAACGATAAAAATTCTTTTCGTTTAGATTCTATAGAAAAGTATGAAAACACATTAGGACACGCGACACCTTCAGTAGAATTATTGTTTTGAAGAGAGCTTGTTCTTTCTTCTTCGTCTTCTTCGTCTTCTTCGTCTACTTCTTCTACTTCTTCTACTTCTTCTTCTTTTACTCCTCTCCACTTACTTTTTTCTCTTCTCTTATTTTTCCCCAGAAACCCTGCAGATTCTCGGTCAACAATGTGACCTTTCTCGACGAAAGATTAATCATTACTTTTTCAGCAGCCTCCCCCATAGGCACGAGACCATAATGAGATTCGTAGAAATTCGAATACTTGTCGAAAGAAGAAATTTCTACAAAAGAACGAAAAAAAAAAGAAAAGAAAAGAAAAAAATACACCAATTTTTTTTTCTCTCTTATTTATAATACTATAAAGAAATATCTAAATATAGATTTTATAAATTTAACATTGACGATCATCGTACCATTTATCGAGAAAGAAAGAAAGAAATTAAAAGAAAAAAAAAAAAAAAAAATATTAACACAAGGAAGACAAAAGAGAAACGCCATGGCGAATAATGTCGCCATTTTGCTTCTATTCTCCACCTTAACAATCGACGCTCCAATCCGGCGCTTTGTTCCCATGAACGTCAACGATTGGTCACTACGGTACAGGTAGAAAATAGGCACCGCCCAATTTTCTCACATTCTTATGTCTAATTGGTTGATCGATTTTTTGCAAGATGGACATTTCAAAGGAAAGAAAAACGAAGAAACGAGAAAAAAAATAAAATGTACAAACGGAGAAAAAGAAAAAAATAGAAAGAGAGAGAGAGAGAGAGAAATATCTGCGATACTTAAAGTAGTCCCGATAATCGATTGAAAGAAAACGAAGTAACAAAAATAAATAAATAAATAAATAAATATAAAAATAAAAGTAACTTACAAAGTAAAACGTAATCGATTGTTTCATTGGCATTTACATGCATAATTCAAAGAAACTTCTATTTCCCTACGTTGTAACCTTTTGACAGGCGTGACCGGCTGCAGCGTTTCGTTAACATTTAAACAGCTGTTCCACGCTATCTTGTTAGCTTAAGTGGACTTCAAACCATTAAGAAACGATGAAACATACATACTTACCTACGTGTGTGATTCGAATCAAATTTCCAAAAAAAAAAAAAAAAAAAAAAAAAAGAAAAGAAAAGGAAAAAAAAATCACGAGGCAACTGCGAATGTCAATGAATCACGTAATCATCTACATATTATCGATTGAATGTAATCAATTCCTTCACTATTTAAACCATTAAGATTCATCTTTGCTTTCTATGCTTTATTTTAAATGTTACTTCTCCGTCGCGCAAAGTCGCATTTATCGTATTGTCCTAGCACGCGAAATAGCCGTTCGTTCTAAATTCACCGTAGCACGAATGAGTATGTAGAACGTAGAAGGAGTGGGGGAACATCTCTCTTTCTCTCTCTCTCTTTCTCTATTTCTTTCTCTCGCTCTCACACATAAACACACACACGCTCTCTTTCTCTATCTCTATCTCTTTCTCTCTTACTCTTACTATTTCTTTCTTTCTCTCGCACAAACTTTTTCTTTTTCTCTCTTACTCTTTCACTCTCTCTCTCTCTCTCCCTCTATTTCTCTCTTTCTTACTCTCTATCTTTGGAAATAGAATAATTTTTTTCTCTTTTCACTTGTTCAGCCGTTTCAGGGTCCGTTGAGTAGCTTTGAAATTGGCACGCAGGATGATTTTAGCTATTCGAAAGTTAAAAAAAAAAAATAAGTAAGAAGAAAAAAGAAAAAATGAAAAAGAGATAAGTGTAGAGAGGATGAAAGGATGGAAGGATGGATGGATGGATGGATGGATGGATGGATGGATGGATGGATGAATGGGGAGAGGGGCGCGAAGAGAAAAAGAGAGCGTCATCTTCGGTCTCGTTGGCGCCAACGCGAGAAAAAGCTTGCATAATCCAATTTGGCCTATATCTATCGTCTTGAATTTCGTTTTCTTTGAAAGAAAATTCTTCCGAATAAAATTGTTTCGTTGCGGTTCCACATTTATATGATTTTTTTTTCCCCCTTTTCTCTTCTTCTTCTTCTTCTTCTTTTATCTTTAATTTTTATCTTTAAAATATCTCTTAAAAAAAAAAAAAATATATATATATATATATTATATATCAGGATATTATTGTAAAGAGATTTTGTAGGATTCAACAATTTTTTTTTTTTTTCGTCGTGAGAATATTTGAACGCGAAAAATAAATGCATCCCTTTTTTTATATAGGCAGATAAATAGGTAGATAAAAAGAGAAGACATTTCTCTTCATTAAACACATACTTCATCAGAAAATGTTTAATGAATCACACGGTCATATATCAATTCACATATACAGACGTAAAATGTTTCTTTAATAAATTGATTTATACACGTAGATGAAAAAGAACGTCATCGAGTGAAACCGGAAATGCTTTCTTTCTCCTTAACAATTTGATCGAAAATTTGGATTTTGAATTTTCGATATTCGGATATTTGGATGGGATATTTGTAAATGTTGTAAATAAACTGATAAATTATTATAAAAATGATATGTAAATAAATATGTTTTATTTAATTTAATAATATTATATATATATATATATATATATATATATACACAGCTCCAATATTAATTCGAAAATTTATTATTCGAATGTGAATTCAACATTTTTTTTTTCCCATATGAATTCAGTATTCATTGTTTTAATTTAATTCAATTTATCCACTATACTCCAATGTTATATTTATTCTTTGTAGCTGGTAAAATTATGGAAGGAATCACAATTGGCAGATATAATTATCGAATTTTAATTCCCATCCTCCATTCGTTATCAATTTCTCCTTTCTTCTTTTTTTTTCGCTTTTTTTTTTTCTTTTCTTTTCTCTTCGTGAACTTAGTTACAAAAATATCACATGCGATAGCGTTGGTCATTAATTTTAATTATTCTAATGTCATTAATTTTAATTATTCCAGTTATATCAATATCTTATTTTAGATATGAAATAACTAATTCACAGCTGCTATAATACTTGATCAGCGTATTATATATTCATTCCTGGCTGAAAAAAAAATTATCTAAAAAATTAATAATATACATTACTAGAATGCCAAATACAATTCCTTTGACAATTTTCATTGCATAGATTCACATTGATCGTATATATCATTCGCGAGAATATAATTCGAATAAATTTTCTCCATATTCATGAGCTTTTTCTTTTTTTTTTTTTCTTTTTTCTTCTTTTTTTTTTTACCAATTTCATCGACGATGCTACCATTTTATTCAATTTCTTCATTAATGATATTTCTACCGATTAATATTCTTCATTTTATATTCCTTACCGTATTTACATATTCAATTGCATCAATCAATCAATAAAGTTCCAACATTAATCCATTTTCGATTTTAAATAATTCCATTAGAATTAATTATCTTATAAGGATTATTATAATTGTTATTAACATTATTATCATACACCTTTTCTGTTGATTAATTCTGGCCTTTTCTGTCGAAGTGCATCATTCAGTTTGTCCAGCCGATGACAATAGACTTCCGAATTAATTGTTGTGTTATCCGGTAAAATCTTAAAAAAAAAAAAAAAAAACGATTCCTTAAAAATTCCACCAAACAGACAGCATGAGCTTTTTTTGATGAATATTGACTTTGGAAATAAGCCGGTTCATCTTTATTGCTCTATGACCTCTTGCGATTGACATTGCTATATCCATACCACTTTTCATCCCCAGTAATGATGCACTTCAAAAATGGATCATTTTCTTGACGTTTGAGAAACGAATCACAGACGTCAACGCGACGACACAAATTTCTCTCCGTGAGAACATGGGGAATCCATATATCATGCTTCGAGGTTAAACTCAGGCCTTTCAAGTGGTCATAAACAATTGAATTTGATTTTAAGACAAATTTTATGTATTGTTATTCGCCGATTTGCATCAACTAATGCCTTTAGCTTCAACCGGCTTTCCAGAACGTGGTGCAACTTCGACATCAAAATTGCCAAATCGAAATTTTGCAAACCAGTTCTGGCACTGGCGTACTATTAAAACATCTTCTCCATACACGTCGATTAATTTCTTTCTGGCTTGAACAGCATTTTTATCTTTTTTTATAATAAAAAAGTAAAATATAACGAAAAAGCTGCTTATTATTCTCTACATTGAAAAGAGTACTAACCAAAAAGCGTAGAATCAATTGGACTCAAAACATATAATGATTATGTGGCTTAAATATGAAGTTAGGTCCAAAAATGTACAATTAAATTATCTGTCAAGGGAAAAAACAAAATTACTTTCCAAACAACCCGATATACAGATTGACCATTTCAATAAATTCTTCATTATATTCAAGCACACTACTGCATTCATAACTTACTCATGTATTTAAGTTCCAATCGCTCTCCATACGCCAAACACTAAACGCGTAAGACAATTTTTCATGTATCATATAATTGCATGATAATGACTTTATTCCTTTTGTAGATAATATTGCATTTCTTGAATTTTTCTCTTCTGAAACATTAAAAACATAATTTAATTGAAATGACGTTTACTATAGAATAAAATATATATAAAAAAATATATAATAAGATTAGTATGATTTATGATATATCAGATATATATAGAAAGAAAAAGTACTCGAATATATTTGATGAATGAATAATTCTCAAAGACAATCACGTAATCAAATATCAAAACGAAGTAAAATAATTACGATAATTCGATGAAAACAAAAGTTACAATAATTCGATGAACGATTGAAGATAAAAAAAAAAAAATTGAATTGATATTGAAAAATTTCATTTTCAAAAATTTCTTTTCACGAACGAAATATAAGAATTTTTTTTACAAGAAGGGAATAAGAACGAAAGGAGAAAGAAAGAAGAAAAAAAAAAAAGAAAGAAAAGAAAAAAGAATAAGAAGAAACAAAATACTATTGAATTCGAAGAATTGTAGCATTTTTGTAAGAAATCTAACAATTTACTAATGATATTTAATTTACTTCAAAACTTTTGCCAATCTCAGATAATAAACATTGCTCGAATAAACAGATTAAAGATAAATATAATTGATCTATACTCGTATTGTATCGTAATAATTTTATATGTCAAACTCTTATCCATTATTGATTCTTTATGTAATTTTTATATTTATCATTAATTTTCTAATAAAGCTTCGAACAATCGATGTTTATGTTACATTTCTTTCTTTCTTTCTTTCTTTTTTTTTTGTTTTTTTTTTGGACTAATAGACCATACTGACAATGTTTACCTATTAAAGCCTGAAACACCCTGTATATACACACACACACACACATACATATATATATATATATATATATTTCAAAGTTTGTTTGGAAGTTAGTAGAGCATTTTTGGAAGAAGTTAAAACGATGCATACAAATAAGTGGCACTAGGATAGCACGCTCGTTCAAACCTTTATAGAAAACCATAAATTATAAAATTCCATCGCGAGTGATTGTTTAATTAGACTACACCGTAAATAAGCACGGTTCCCATAAACATAAACTCTCGATGCTTCTGTATGTATGTAAGTTATTAAGTTGACGAAGGATAAAGCATACGAGAATTGTGAGTGTTTCTTTCTCTCTCCTTTTTATCTACAAACAACGTTCAAGTTTTTTTTTCCTTTTCTTTCTTCTTTTTTTTCCTTTTCTTTCTTCTTTTTTCTCCTTTTCCCTCAGTCTGATTAATATTTTCTCATAGAAAAGTAAAAGATTAGAGATACGATTTACGTTTTGATAGTAACGTTTCTAAAAGTGAGCTTAGATATAGACACAGAAAGAGAGAGAGAGAGAAAGAGATAGAGAGAGAGAGAGAGATAGAGAGAGAGAAAGAGAAAGACTGTAATTGATATTAGAACGAAAATAAAAGGTGAATGGATATTATAGTATAGTGATAAAAATTCTTACCATTTTCCTCCTCGTTATTTTTGATATTACAACGTAGCACTTGACATAAAAAATCTATATAACGTGTGGCAAGTTTCAATGTTTGAATTTTACTCAGTTTATCGCTCGGCAATGTAGGAATGACCTTTCTAAGTGCACCAAATGCTTCATTCAAGCTCTGAGTTCTTTGCCGTTCTCTGACATTCGCCATTACTCTTTGATTTTGTATTTCCTTGCAGGTAACGTAATTCCTTTTACGAACTTTTTTTTTCGTCAAGGAAGAAGAAAAACAAAAAGAAGAGTTATTTAGAACCTTCGAGTTTCCTACAATAATTTCCTTTCTTTTTTTTTTCTTCGTACTTTCGTCGAGAAATTGTTTCGTCGATGATGCTAGGTTTTGATTAATCACTTTATAATTACTCTGTTGTTGCTGTTTTTTTCGTTGTTGTTGTTGCAATTGTTGTTGTGCATGTCGTTTCTGTAGCTGTTGTTCTTGTTGTGATTGTTGTTGTTGTTGTCCTTGTTTTCGTTGTTGTTGTTGTTCCTGATTAATATTATCCATTTTATATTTTTGCAATCTATCAAACTTATAATTTGAATGTTCATCATTTCTCATAACTAAAAAATAAATTTGTTTAGATGCTGAAAATATTAACGTATTATTGCACTATCATTAAAAAAAAAAAATTGCACTATCATAAAAAAAAAAAAAGAAAGAAAGAAAAAAAGAAGAAAAAAAAGGCATTTGTATATCTTTCAAAACTTCATAAAACTTCGTCATCTTAATCATTCTGAATATTATTATTATCATCTCTTACCTATATCGTGATTTTCGTATGGCAAATCATTTACTGGTTGAATATGATAATTCGATTGAATTCGATATTTGTTATTGATTTTGTTAGTAATATTATTACTATTATTATTGTTATTATTATTATTATTACTATTATTATCTTGACGATGAGAATGATGAGGATGTTGGCGATGACGACAGTAACGAGAATGGGAATGAAAATGAGGACGAAGAAGAGGAAGAGGAGGAGGAGGAGGAAGAGGAGCAGGAGAAAGAGAACGAAAAGGAAGAGCAGGAGGAAGAGAACGAGAAGGTAGATCAGGAAGAGGAGGAGGAGGAGGAGGAGGAGGAGGAAGATGAGGATAAGAATGAGGCAAAGATTGAAAATTAGGATGAGAATGAGAATGAGGCGATTGAAGATTAGAAGGAGAATGAGAATGAGGCAATGATTGAAGATTAGGAGGAGAATGAGAATGAGAATAATGATGATGATCCTGTTGCTCACATTGATGTTGATGCTGATGCTGTTGCTGTTGCTGCTGATGCTGAAGCTGACGCTGACGCTGACGCTGACGCTGTTGCTGATGATAATGCAACATGTCAGGATATTTCAATGAAATGTAGAGAGATTAAATCAAATGTATTGAAACATTCGTAATTATACGAGGAAGAAGAAAAATGCGCGTACGTTCGTTCATACATACGCGCGCACACACACACACACACACACGCGCGCGCGCGCGCGCGCGCGCGCGGACAGACACGCGAACACACACACGCGGATAGACACGCAAACAGATATGCGCTCTATCATGCAAGAAGATCAAAGAAAGAAAATAAAGAGAAAAAAGAAAAAACGACGAGAAAAGGGGAGGAAGAAAGAAGAAGAGAGGAAGAGAGAGAAAAAGAGTCTAGGTGTTGAAAAAAAAAAACCTGTTGTTCTATATATATATATATATATATATATATATATATATATATATATATATATAATTTATATATATATATATATATATATTAGACACGAAAACTTGATCGTCGATAAAGCCGAAAACGTAAGAATGTTCCTAAGCGATGGTTAGAACGTATCTGATGAGAAAGACTAAGAGAGAATTCTTTTATAACGAAAAACTCCGCCTACAAGTAAGACTCTCCATTTCCATTGCTCATCCTTTTAAAGTTCCTGCTATTTTACTTGTATATATATATATATATCTTTCTTTCCTTCTCTCTTTCTCTCTCAGCGATCCTTTCCTTCAAACCTTTAAATTTCCTCATTATTTGATATTTTCTTTTATTCAATGTATTTTCCAGTGTTTGTTCCGCTTGGAAAAGTACAATGAGAAAAGAAGGAAGAGAAAGAGAAGGAGAGAGAAAGGGAGAGGAAGAAGAAGAGAGGAGGGAGAGAGAGAGAGAAGTGTGCAAGAGAGGAAAAAAATTGTAAAGATAAAAATATTCTACGAAATAGAATGAGAATAATAACAGTGTGAGAGAAATGTAGATAGATAATTAGTTAATTAGATAGAGATAGATTGATAGAGAGAGAAAGAGAGAGAAAGGAAACGTAAATTCGCGAGAGCAAAGAAAAATGGGATATATATGTATATATATATATATATATATATATATATATATATATATATATATATAATTAATCGATGAACAAACAAACTCAATCTCGGATTTACGTTTATTAACGTAAAAAAAAAAAAAAAAGGAAAAAATCGAGTGGTGGAAATGGATTGGTGGAAGAGGACGAGGGGAGATAACGGTAGGGAGGGAGGTGGATAAATTTTCTGATACGCATTTATTTACATGATAAATATATTGACACGTATAAAAATATTGATATCATCATGATATCATCGTCCGAGTATTATTTTATTATTTGACAATTTTATTCATTTATCAATAAGTATTAATAATCTGATTTTTCTCATGTATTCGTACTAAAAGATAATAACGTGGAAACGTTTGCTGTGAAAGAGTTAATGGCAATAAAAAAATAAAAAGAAAGAAAAAGAAAGAAAGGAAAAATGTTATATTCAATGTTCCTATTGTTGTTTCATTTAAAATTGACATAACCCGGCAAATAAATCTAATCAGAAATAAATAAAATATGATCCACAATAAAGTAATTCAATGTAATAAAAATCATGCTCGAAACTTCAATTACTATAACCTTCGATATTCTAAAACAAAGTAGAGAAAGTAAGAATATTTATTAATATGGTATAACAAAACGATCACTAAGAAATAATTATAAGTACCCGATAAGTAAGTAGAAGCAACCATTCCTTGGCAGGTCACAAATTGAATTCTTGGAAAATTACAATGGGTATTCTGTTAATGCGAAAATTTTTGGAGGAAAAACCCAAAGACAGTTCAAGTTGAAAACCCCATGTTCGCTTTCCATGAAACATTTCAACAATTTTCAAATCGTACGTTTCATACGTTTCGACTTTACAAAAAAGATACTTTGTTTTTTCTCTTTTTTTTTAAATCCAATATATACGAATACTGTCAATGATTTTCCATTCGACTAATAGCTTAAGCCTGTCTTCTTTTTTCTTTTTTGATCGAGAAAAGAAAAATTTGGAAAAATCAAAAAGCCAATAATTTCGTTCTGAATTACCAATAGTATTCATAAAAATTCTACTGATAGTACTACTGATAGTACTAAAAAATAAGATAGGTATACAAAAATATTGGAACTATGAAAATATACTCCTCCCTTAGTACTTACAGATAAAAAGAAGAAGTTGCTAGAAGATCCTATGGTTTCTCCCAAAAAACTTCCATGGCACAAAACTTGTATATATATATATATATATATATATATACAAGTTTATCCACACATACAAATATATATATATATATATATATATATATATATATATATACAAACGTAAAGAGTATTAGAATTAAAGTATGAAAATATACACCCTTAGTACTCACAGGTAAAGGAAAAAGTTTGTCCTCTGGTTTTTCCCATAGAACTTCGATGATGCAAAACTTGAATATATATATATATATATATATATATATATATATATATATATATGTTTCTTTTTTTGAAGAACTTTTTTTATTCGTACATCTTGAAGCAGTTTCTTAGAAAAAAAAAAAAGAAAAAATTATTATAAACATACAGATATATCCCTATATTATAAGGGTTAACAAACTTAAATGAACATGTTACAAGAAAAGAACATTTTTTAAATAAAACATGTCATAGTAGATTCGACGGTTAGTAAGATCGTAAAGAAAATAAGAAAAATCCATAAGGGACATAAGGATAAAAACTATCATCGACGTGACTGGAATCTCATTAAAGTTGCACTTTTAAGTTCGGTAGTAAGACTATACCATGTGACACCAGAGGAAACACGTGTTCGCCAAATTTTTCTAAATCTCTAGTTATTTTCAAAGCTAAAGTTTGAACATGTGTTTGATGAACATTTGTTAAAGATTCTTTGCAAACAGGTAAAGCATCTGTTCTCTTAATATCGGAGATGCCATTAAATAATACTTGAGATACACGTTTGTTTTTTACTTCTTTTTTATTTTTTTTTTTTTATTTTAAATGTTTTATTAATTACACATTTATCATGTATTTATATACGATATATATATATATATATATATATATATATATATATATCATTTGTTATGATTAGAAATATCTATACGTTGATTCTGTCCATGCATATTGCATTCAACTTTACAGAAGAATTTAGGAACAGTTGTTACCAAACCTAAATGAAGAGTTAAAGTCAGTTAGTAGTTCGGTTTATGAATCAGAAAAATATTTGCTTTGAATACAACAAACAGATATTCAACTATGGTTCGTAGTTCTTATCTGCTCATAGTTAATGCCATTAATTTGATTCTGTGTGTACAACTCACGAACATAACTAACAGTATCTTCTCTGAAATTATGTCTATGCAGAGATATTGATATATTCGTAACTTATTTATTTTATAACATTTATATAATTTATAATTATTAATCCTATCTGCCAAACAATAAACTATATAACTTTCGACTATGATTTTGCAAAGATATCATTATTTCTGGTCATAATAACAAGTATTATAATATAATTATCCTTAAGAAGCATTCATTCATACGTTCATTCATTCATTCATAAAATTGTAGAGTAGTTTCGAATAAAGAGTAACAGCCATAAAAAAATAAGAGGGTATTATAAGAGAGGCACTTGTCGTCATTGGAAATCACAATGATCATGTGCTTCGTCTTTTTTGTTAGAGAATTTAGAAGTCATATTTTAGGGGATGAAATCGATATGTATGTTAACTCTGTTTCATCAATCCAAATAAATTATATTATTTACAATAATTTATCATACATCGAACAATTATATTTCTTCAAAGTAATACAAATTTATTGAAAACTTATTTGAATAAATACAAATGAAACTTGTTAAATGAAACTTATTATATAATTATTAAAAACAGATATAAAATGATAAAACTATAAAAGCATAAAACTTATTAAATAATTATTAGAGAGAAAAAACTTACGTTTATTAAAAGAAAAGAAATTTAATTATTCATTTAAATAAAACAATAATAAAACGTAACTTTATCAAATTATATTTTATCTAATTATATATTGCATTGTTATTAGAAATTCTTTATTTTTTTTTTTGCACCTTTTAATATAATTATTTACAAGAATATAATTATATAGAAAAACGTGTCATGTAACAAAACGACAGTAATTCGAACGTGACCTTGAAAGATAGGAAGAATACGTTCATCGCGTAACTCGGTCCTCGGGGCTTGCCGAACATATGTTCAGGACGCACAAGTATTTTGCTCGTGAGCACATGTTCGTCAGAATTGTGCGACGACTCATAAAGTCAAATTCCCTAACCGATGGATAGAGTCCTAGGTGAATGACACATGTTGAACCATTGAGTGTCCTTCGTCGTAAAAGACTGATGACCTATTATCTTTTTCTTTCCCTACTTCTCTCTCTATTTCCCTCTCTCTACCCTTTCCTCTCTCTCCCTCCCGCTCTCTCCCCCTCCCTCTCTGCCTCCCTCTCTCTTTCCTCTCTCTTTCTCTTGTTCAAAAGGACCAATGTTTTTTATTTTCGCATGGAAAAAACCGACCAATGACAATTTTGCTAATTAAAACCATTCGAAACAGTCTTCCAATGATTTACAAGAGAGGCAAAAAGTTTAGGATCCGGATGTGCAATTGAAAGGATAAAATAAATAGTTTTAGAAAAAAAGACTTTAAAAAAAAAAAATATATATATATATATATATACCATATTAATTGTTAATTATTAATCAGGTGTATCATTGAATAATTTCTGACGATATACACGTTCATTTTTTCTCAAATAGGGTGGTCTTCTTCTTTCGCATTCATTCTCTCTCTCTCTCTCCCTCTCTCATTCTTGTTTCGAATAACCATTACACTGTTACATTGACTCCGCCCTTCTCTTCTTTCTTCTCTATCCCTTCCTTAGTCATTCACACGTTTTAGGGAGTTGACTTCGACAAAGACGACGACGAATACGTCAACGAAAAGGAGTAAATAAAAGTCCCGTCAGAAGAAAGTCGGCTTCAAAATCAAATAAACAGTCGACGACATCGCGTTAGTGAAGTTCCCTCGTCGTCGTCCTAGTCGTCGTCGTCGTCGTCGTCGTCGTCGTCGTCGTCGTATACGTGTCTAAGTATTTTCTTTAATAATTCGCATAGTTTGTCTTTGTATTAGAGGTCAAAGCGATCCATTAACTCGACGAAAGGGTACGAAATTAGCGAAGTTCGAGTTCCGGTATCGTAGCTAACGTTAGTGTCACATGGCAAAGGGCTAAAACTTTTTCTTGAATGGATAAAATCCGACGGAGACATGTGTTCGCCAGACGACAAAATTCTCTCTCCCTCTCTCTCTTTTTCTTTCTCTCTCTCTCTCTCTCTCTCTCTCTCTCTCTCTCTCTCTCTCTCTCTCTCTCCTCAAGGTGCATGGGAAAGAATTACATCTCATTGGATTTATTTAGTACGAACAATCGTCGAAGTGGAGGATTATTCTTCTTTTTTTTTCATTCTTTTGTATCAACACTCCGTAATCTCATTCAATCTTTTGTTTAATGAATGATTTCGAATAAATTTATCATCGTTAACTTGCTAACATATTTAATTTAGATATTTTATCGATCCAATCAATTAGAATCAATTTTTTTTGTTTATAATTATAACATTCAAATCATTTGTCAATAAGATGAAATCATTTCACTTGATAAATGTTCGGATAAATAAATATAAATAGTCGAAGATCAAATCATCATGTGACATTAGAAATTAATCCGATAATATTATCCACGTGAAATATATCGAAATAATGATTGAATCAATTCAATGAACTTTTTCAAACATCACGATTATTCACTTCTTTTCGAAACGTAAGTAGATAAGTAACTACCTGCCCGTCGATATTGTTAAGAGTCGATTCGAGACCCTTATCAATTAGGTAAAGAAAAAGAAAAAAAAAAAAAAAGAAAAAGAACAAAGAGGCAAGTGTGTAACAACACGAGATGTCATCGAATCCTCAAAAGCAAACATCAAAGATACCGACATAACAGTGCACCGACTTCGCAGACCGTGACAATACTACGAAACGAAAGAACAAGATACAAGGGATGTAGAAATTTACCTCCCCTTCTCTTTACTTTTGCCTTCAACCATTCGCGCATTCTCACACACTCTCTCTCTCTCTCTCTCTCTCTCTCTCTCTCTCTCTCGCTTTCTTTCTTTGTCTCGTTCGTTTTACGCAGTGTTTATTCTAAATACACCGGAAGTTCAACCTTAAGAATAAGGTAGATTAACGATTAGTGTCGGTGTACATAGCTTCTACGTTAACATATGTGTGCATATTCCACTGGGATATATTTTCTAAGCACACGTGCTTGCCATCGGGATAAGTTCGCATTGGCCATTTCTAGTACACACATAAAAATGCAACCACGCATACATTTATACATATACAGTATACGTAATATACCTCTACACCTTCTTTCTCTTATCCGCTCGCAAAAGTTGTTCTTCCAAGAAGAAATATCGATTGTTCTTCTCTTATTTCAACGGGTGACCATTTTTCTTTTTTTTTTTCTTTTTCTTTTTTCTTTCTTCAAAATTAGAAACTTTCCAGAGAACAAATAGAATTCGAATTTCTAATTATTTCCATAATATATTAGAAAGAGTTAGAAAGAATTATGAATGAAATAATCCATTATGAAGAATATCGCGTGGTAAGTACTTACGTACTTATATAGAACATATATTATCCACTTAAGAAATATAAGTAGATAATATATCTGTATCTCTATAATTTTCCGAGCTAGGGAAAAAGGAAAAAGAACAATGATTCTAGATCAGGACTGTAAGAAAAGTAAAACCTTAAAAAAACGCGCATCAAGAAGCGACCCCCGCTGAGGAGACCAAGAGGCCCCTCGGGACCCCATCCCCTCTCTCCCCACGAGAAGACCCTGTTTCTTTTCTTTTCTTTTCTTTCTTTCTCTCCTCTTTTTTTTTGTTGCTTTTCACATATCTTCGCTCACATACAACCATTGCCATCGGGGATCACAAAATCATACCGAGGACTCACATTGACGTAAGTCTTATACCCCCTTGAAGGCGTAAATTCGATAAATTCGTGCGAGTTCAAACCCTTAGGTGGCTTTTAATTTTTTTTTTTTTTTCTTTTTTTTTTTTTACTTACGTTTGAATACTAATATTTAAAAAAAAACCTAGAAATCGATTGTTCATGAAATAATACTGCTACTACAATTTATTATGGATACGTCATCTTATTTTGTTTTTAATTTAAACAGCTAATTATTTTCAATCGATTATGTTTGTTTTTTTATTTTTATTTTTCTTTTTTTCCAAAATTTTCTAAGAGAAACGATAAAAATTCTTCTTGTTTAGATTCTAAGAAAATGGGAAAACGCAATAGGACACGCGACATTTTCAGTAGAATTGTTGTTTGAAGAGAGCTTGCTCCATCTTCTTTTGCTATTTCTTCCATCTTTCCATTTATTTTTCTTTCTTTTCTTATTTTTCCCCAGAAATCCTGCAGATTCTCCGTCAACTATGTGACCTTTCTCGACGAAAGATTAATCATTAGTTTTTCAGCAGTCTCCCATAGGCACGAGACCATAATGCGATTCGTAGAAATTTGAATACTTGTTGAAAAAAGAAATTTCTACAAAAAAAAACGAAAAAAAAAATACAAATCTTTTTCTCTTATTTATAATACTATAAAGAAATATTTTAACTTCATTGATATAATCTTCACGATCATTGAATATTTATCGTGAAAGAAATGAAAACAATGAGAAAGAAAGAAACGTCACAAGGATGACAAGAGGAGAGACGCCATGGCGAATAATGTCGCCATTTTACTTCTATTCTCCACCTTGATCGACGCTCCAATCAGACGGTTTGTTCCCGTGAACGTTGCCGATTGGTTACCACGATACAGGTAGAAAATAGGCAACGCCCAATTTTCGCCAATTCTGACTTCTGATTGGTCGTTTGAATCTTTTCAACAAGATGGACATTTCAGAGGAAAAAAAATTTTTGCAACTTCTGACATCTGATTGGTCGTTCGAATCTTTTGCAACATGGACATTTCAAAAAAAAAAAAAGAAAAAAAATAAAAAAAGAAATGCAAAAAAAAAGAATACAAAAGAGAGAGAGAGAGAGAGACAGACAGAGAAAAAAGGATAAAAATCAGCAATACTTAAAATACACTCGCGATAATCGATTGTAAGGAAACGAAACGAAAAATAAATTAATATAAAAATGAAAAAAAAAAAAAAATTTTACAAAGTAGAGACAACCAATAGTTTTACTTGCATTTGCATGCATAACTCAAAGACCCTCGTTGTAACCTTTTGACAGGCGTGACCGGCTGCAGCATTTCGTTAACATTTAAACAGCTGTTCCACGCTATCTTGTTAGCTTAAGTGGACTTCAAATAATTAAAAAACGACAAAACATATATACTTACCTACGTGTGTGAGCCGAATCAAATTTCCAAAAAAAAAAAAAAAAAAAAAAAAAAAAAAAAAAAAAAAGAAAAAAAACACGAGGCGACTACGAATGTCAATGAATCACGTAATCATCTACATATTATCGATTGAACGTAATCAATTCTTCCACAATTTATACCATTAAGATTCGCCTCTGTTTTCTATGCTTTATTTTAAATGTTACTTCTCCGTCGCGCAAAGTCGCATTTATCGTTATTGTCCTTGCACACGAAACAGCCGTTCGTTCTAAATGCACCGTAGCACGAATGAGTATGTAGAACGTAGAAGGAGTGGGGGAACGTCCCTCTCTATTTCTCTCTCTCGCTTTTACTCTCTCTCTCTCTCTCTCTCTCTTTAACACACACACTCTTTCTCTTTCTCTCTCACTCTTGCTATTTCTTTCTTTTTCTCGCGCACACTCTTTTTCTCTCTTACTCTTACTGTCTCTCTCTCTTTCTCTCTCTCTCTCTCTCTCTCTCTCTCTCTCTTTCTATCTATCTCTATCTATCTATCTATCTCGCTCAATCTTACTCTTTTGCTCTATCTTTGGATATATATTAAATTTTTTTTCTCTTTTCACTTGTTCAGCCGTTTCAAGGTCCGTTGAGTAGCTTTGAAATTGGCACGCAGGATGATTTTAGCTATTCGAAAGTAAAAAAAAAGGAAAGAAAAAAAAAAAAAAGAAAAAAGAAAAAATGAAAGAGAAGGGCGAAAGAGAGAATGAAAGGAAGGAAGAATGGAATGATGGATGGAATCGTGGTTGGGGATGCGGAGAGAAAAATAGGGCGTCACCTCCGGTCTCGTTGGCGCCAACGCGAGAAAAAGCTTGCATAATCCATCTGAGTCTATATCTCCCGTCTTGAATTTCGTTTTGTCTGAAGAAAATTCTTCCGGAGAAAATCGTTTCGTTGCGGTTCCACCTTTATATGATTTTTTTTTCCCCTTTTCTCTTCTTCTTTTATCTTTAATTTTTATCTTTAAAATATCTCTTAAAATTAAAATATATATATACATATATATAATGAAATTATTAAAAAGTATACCACGTATAATCTTTCTTTCTAATCAATTATTTATTATAATAATTATATTATTTATAATAATTTTTATTTTATTATAATAATTATATTATTGATTATTATTAAATATAATTACTATGTATATTCTTTCTTTGGATTATACTTGATCGATTAAGTATAATATTTCCTTCTTTTTTTTCAATTATAATTAATCATTTAATTATACGAAGTATAATTCATATATATATATATATATATATATATATATATATATATATATATATATATCAGGATATTATTGTAGAGATTTTGTAGGATATAACATTTTTTTTTTTCTTTCGTCGTGAGAATATTTGAACGCGAAAGATAACGGTCAAAAATAAATGCATCCCTTTTTTTATATAGGCAAACGTAGATAGAAGAGAGGACATTTCTCTTCATTAACACATGCTTCATCAGAGACGGTTAATGAATCACACGGTCATATATCAGCTCACATATACAGACGTAAAATGTTTCTTTAGTAAACTGATTTATGCACGTAGATGGAAAAGAACGCCATCGAGAGGAACCGAAAATGCTTCCTCTATCCTTAAATAAAAGAACTTGCCTGCTTTAGAATAAGAGGGAAAGAGAGGAAGGGAGAGAGAGAGGGAGAGAGAGAGAGAGAGAGAGAGAGAGATGGAAATGCTTTTAGACCGGTTAATCGTAAATCGTCAATGGTAACAACCCTTCTTTTTTAGTTACGTCTTAGAAGCAACACACCCCCATAACGAAGGGTTAATGTTTCTTTTCCTTTAGAATATCATCGACGGGCGTGTCTTCTTATTCACTTAGAAAGAGATCTTTTTATCTAGTAAGAGATAAGATAAAAAGGTAAAAGAATTAATCCAATAAAAAGGATTTTATCGTTTTGAAAAAATTAACTTATCTAATAAAATTCAATCGGGGAAGAGAAAAACAAGCAATTAATGTTTTGTTTAAATTTAATGAAAAAAGAAAAAAAAGAAAAAGAATTACAAATCCAATGGTAAAATTAAAACAGTAAAATGCATAAATAAATAAATAAATAAATAAATAAATAAATAAATAAATAAGAAGTAACACATTATAAATAAATAATATGAGCGTTGAATTTTTTTTTTTTTTAAGAAAAGCAAACGAGAAAAAGTTTTTGGTATTAGAAAGAAAAAAGAAAGAGAAAGAAAAAGTGAGAGAAAAAGAGAGAGAGAGAGAGAGAGAGAAATGATTGATTTAGCATGAAATCATTTTAAGGGACGTAAGGCATTTCTTTTTCAGTCTTTTCCGCCTTTGATGATGACGACGCCGGCGTCGGCGGTAAACGAGGGCCTGTACGTAAGAATGAACTTCGAAACCAAACGCAGATAAGGTCTCGTTCATCTTCATCCCATACTTCCGGAATAATCAATGATAAAAAGTATAATTTATGAAAAATATTCTATATTATGATAATAATTTTATTATTTATCAATTCAATAAATTCTGTATAAATATAAAGTATATAACGTGTATGCATTAACAAATATATAAAAGATAGCAATATTATTGCAACGATAACATAATATAATAATATGGCGAAAGCAATACAAATACCTAAAAAAGAAAAAAAATGGAAGAAACGAAGAAATGATATATTTGTTATGTTTATATTTCTATGGAAAAAGAAAAAAAAAAGAAAAAAGAAAAAAAAAAAATATATATATATATGTATATAATACTTATCGTTGAAATTTTATATCTCTATTTTTAATGATCTTAATAAGATGTATGTATTATTCGTATATATTGTTGAAGTGCGTTAAAAAAGGCTTGAATCATTGAATCTACTGCATTGAATATCGTTATAAAAAAAAGTTCCATTACATTGTTATTTTTATAAGAAGAACTGTATTTAGCAGTAAGAAACTTTTCATATCCTGCTTCTATCAGATTTGTTTTAATATAATCCCATACAAAACGACATCCTTCGACCAAATATGCCAATTTATTGCCACTGTTTAATATAGTAACAGCAGTATTAAATATAAATGATAATATATTTTCAGAGTTATCAATTTTTTTTAATTCCTCTATGAGAAATCGAAATTGAGGAATTGTAAGTACACATTCAGTATTTAAATCATTTCTGTTCACATACAAATCTGTCAGTAAAGTTTCAAGTAATTTTTTTAATGTATTTTGTTGATCTATATATGTATTTGATTGATCTTCACAATTGTTGATGTTCTTCAACAAATTTTTTCCTATCATGACAACAAATAATAATGGATCTAATAAAGTTATTCCATTTAACTTTATTTTTCCCTCTTCTATGCTTAATAAACGATTCGATGTATAAACGAAATAATTATTATTAGACATAAAGTCATTTACTGTGACTGCTTTAAACTCTCGTATAATAGCAACATTCTGATTAATTCTATTTCCATTATGTTCCATACCATTTTTCATTTTCTTGAACTCATAATATTGGCGCAAATTATTATCGCGCAACTCCGTTTCAATCTCTCTTAATATATCCCCTTGGGTCAATTCAATTATTTCTTTAGCACATGTTATATTTATAACAGAATTCGTAAAGAACATTAGATAAGTTCCAAGATAAATAATATCATGAATATCAATTCTTTTTTCTTCTTTATACTTTCCAAGAATATGTAAGCTTTCATAACCAAGGCCAATTAAATTTATTGATATACTGGTTATTACCATAGCATCATGTGTTGACATGGCTAATTGATTAACAGTGACGCCTGCTGCAGCTGCTTTTCTCAAGAGGATTGTACTACCGCAAATCGCTATTCCAACAGTACTTCCAGCTATACCAAGCCAAGCGGACAAAGCATTTCGATCAAATGGTTTAATAGATTCTTGGTGTACTGCCATATCGTATAATTTTACGAAAGATGTCTTAAACGTCCAAGCACTACTTGTAACCAATGATGCCATTTCTATAAATAATAAAATATAAATCAATATATATGAACATTTTTAACTTCTTTAAATTAATTTATATAATTACTAAGAAATCTTATTTACTTCCAATAGCAACTATTGGAGAGGTAGGATTAAAAATCGTTGCAATTCCAAATCCAACAATAGCAGCAGTCCCTACTGCATTAATTGTATTGTTAATCATAGACAAAATATTTGCCCGTCTTGAACACACATAAGAGTCTTGAACGATTAACCATATAATAGATTTATTGGAAGTAATTTCAAATTCAGGATTTGGTTGATAATAACCGTCTTTTGGAAAGACCATTGTACATTTTGGTAAATTATTATTCTTCAAATAATCATCCCAACTTTTGTATACTCTACCCTTAATATCTATATACCAAACAGTATAAATGTTTTCATTATGCGTATTGCTTTTCATTTGTGTTTTATCATTGTAATGCTGTATTTTAAATACAGGTATAGCTATTATTTCTTCTTCGTCATTTGACCTTGATGGTTTATCCATTTTATTACGAAAAAGTATATTATATATAATACCATAATTTATACTATCATCTTTAAGTCGTCTACCGTATGTCCATATCATATTAAAAATTCTATCAATAAGATCCTGAGCATTAGGACTATAATAAATAACCTCACAGATCTCTGTATCTTCATTTGTATTATTAATCTTAAAATTTAAAATATCTTTAGAATCAGAAGTCTTTTCAAAAAGAGGTGAACCAAATATTGAATATCCTATATTTTGCTTAATGAACTTGACATCTTCCTTTTTATATATAGTCCAACTTGGAAGTAATTCATAAAAATCTTGTTGATATGCTATAGCTTTGCTGACCATTTGATCCTAATTTATGAAAATATATATATATATAATATTTATTTTATATATTTATTTTTTATATATATAATATATATTTTGTAAAATAATTTACAAAAAATATTCACAATTTCCTTCTTTTCTTTTCTTTTCTTTCTTTCTTTTTTTTTTTTCTTTTTATCAAATATATAAATGTCATTATACTAACCCAATGATAATCTGAGAAATCCATTTTTGATGTACTTGCCATTTTGTAAGAATATAAATTGAACTTCTTGTCTTCTTCTGTAATAAGAAAAAATTCAACTATCTCTTCTTGATTATATTTTAGTGATTCCCAGGTATACTTTAAATGAGAAAATCCCTGTTAACAGTATAATCTGATAACATATTTGCAAAATAATTAATAAATATGATTATTTGTTATAGTGAACGATTTATAAAACTAATTGCATGATTCATTATTAAATAACATTCTAGATGACAAAGAGATATTTATAGAACAACCAATTTTCACATTATAATTCATTCAATATATATAAATTTAAATTGGTACCTCGTTTCTATGTTTCCTTGGTAATTTTTCATTATCAGTTGTCAGTAGTCTGTATTGTAGGAATCAGCAAAATGTTTTAACATTTCATACGTCAGATTGCCACGTATTCGTTATGTACGAGGCTTTTCATTTCTTCTGATATAAATTATTACGAATAAATTGTCTGAAATATTTGAAAAAAAAATATTTTATAAACTTTAATAATAAATTTTATTAATTGTTGCGAAATATATTTTTCCTTATTATCATTTTGATTATAAATTTATTATATAAACCTATTATAAATCGCAATGACTTTATATGGATTATTTTTGGATTTATTGTCTCGCAACGTATAACATCAAACAATATTGCAAATTTATTACTCTATAAAAATTAAGGACACAATTACAATATTCAGAATATTTCATTTGTTTCTATCAGCATTATGGCGATCGAGCAATGCGATTGGTCAAAATTTTTAGTGTTTTAAATAGCGTGTGTATTCAATCTTAGGAACGAAATAATAAAATAAATTATGATTTTGAATTTGATCAATTTTAAAAATAAAATATTAATCATTACAATATTCATTATAAAATAAAATATTATATATTATCTCTCGTTATAATTCATTCTATATAATGTCAGTTTAGGTTAGGATGCCAAATATATGACATCAAAATAAACGTATCATGGATTTAAATTTGTTCAATTTTAAAGTAAAAAAATTATCCAAATATAAGGAACAAACGATATATATGTATGATTTTTATAATATAATATATCGATATAATAATAATAATAATTTTTAAAGTAAATCAAAATTTAGGATAATATCTATGTATACCCTTTAGTATTCTCTTGAGAATTATTTTTCATATAAACTTTGTTGTGTTCTATTGTCGCTATGGATAAATCGATCCATAAGTACTTACAAATCTAACACAATCCTTTTTACTTATTGTATATAATTTTTTAAGATTATGTTATAACATATACATGTACATATATATACACACATATATATATATATATATTTATTCATTTATATTTATATATGAAACTTTGTAATTTACATTTATAAAAAAATGACATTAGCACTTTCACGTGTTGATTATGTGTCTGTTGGTGTTACATCTCGTGGTACAACTAGAATTTTACCTCCAACAGATCCTAAACAAACACAAAAATTTGCTGTTGGTGATCACGATGGTATACTGCAAGTCTTTGGTAAATAATCCAATTTATTTATTCTGTTTTTTTTCTTTTTCTTTAATTTTTTTTTTACATTATATTAAATAATCCATATTTAAAAAAAAAAAAAACAAACAAACAAACAAAATGATTTTATTCCTCTTCTAAAAAATAGGTATGAAGAAAGGAGAATTACAAGCATTATTCAAATCTCTACCCGGACCAAAAATTAATAAAATGATTCTTGGAGGTTCCTTGGGAATGGCGAGGGATAAGATTTTTATTGCCTACGGAAATTCTGTTAAAGGTTTTACCAAAAAAGGAAAATTGTTTTTAGAATTTGATACAAGTCTATTAGATCCTATTTCTGCTTTGTAAGTTATATTCTTTGTCCCTTTTTAATAATTAATTTGATTAAAGAGAAATCTCTATTTATATACATTTGTACATATTAATATATTTTATAATAATAATAATAATAATAATATAGAAAAAGATTAAAAAATCCTTTATCTAATGTATTGAACAGATATGTGCTTGGTCCAAATTTAGCAGCTTGTGCTAGAGATCTTTATCATAGATATCATGATTGTAAAGATGCAGATTCATATTTGGCTGGAGAGATATTACACGATGTTGTACTCTTACCAAGTGACAATTCTATGGTATATGCCATTCTTGCTTGTGGAGATTGTGCAGTTAGTATTAAAAAAAAAAATAATAATAATAAATAAATATATATATAATCTTTAACAAAATATTAATGTTTTAATACTTATTCTTATATATTTTAGGTACGTGTTTTACATGGTACTATGAGGCCAACAGTTTTAAGACTCCCAAGTATTCCAACGGTGCTTGCTGTATATAGGTTCTGTTAATAGTGTATATAAAAATCTAATAATATAATAATTTTTTAATTTTAATTATTATAAATTATATTAACTATAGTATCAATATTGACATAGACAATTTGATTAGGGATAAAGAAACGGAGTCAACAGAACGTGTTTTGTTAGGTACTATCGATGGTAGAGTTGGTCTATTAAATCTTCAAGGCAATAAAACATTGAGAATTACTTGGTTAATTAATTCAATGGGATCTGAAATTACTACTTTGGATACATTTGAATTGCAAGATGGTTTGGATATAATTATTGGACGACAAGATGGAATTGTTGAGGTCTTTACATTTCCAGATGAAGATACGTCACCGTGTTTACGTTATCGTTATGTAAATGTTACATATTTATTTATATAATATTATATTATATATCTCCATATAATAAGAGGAATATAGAATTATTCATATCGCAAAAAAAAAAAATAAAAATATTTTATAGAATGCTGGCGAAAGTATTAGCACTGTTACTGGAGGAATCATTGGTGCTACCAATTATCCTGAAGTTCTTGTTACTACCTATTCTGGTAAAATATTTGGCCTAACTACTAAACCTCCTGGTCTTTTAGAAGCTGGACAAAGCGATACTGTCGTAGCAAAATTGAAACTTGAAATACAACAATTGGAAGAAAAACTTATCGAGGAAAGAGAAACTACCAACTTTACAGCTGATCCTTTAGCACCTTTAATATTGGCCGTAAAACATAGGTAATGATTTAACATTTAACAATCGAAAAATATTTTCAATAATTATAACGACCCAATTAAAAAAATTTATTTATCATAATTTTTTAAATCCTATAGAATGGCCTTATACGAAGAAGATGCATCGTATTCACTTTCGGTAGAACTGGATACACCGATAGATAATATTCTCATACAATCGGACACACCGATAGTTTTATTAGACGTAGAAAATAATAGTGCAGTAGTAAGTTTATCCGTATGCAATCCAAAGGAAGGAAACTTTGTACTTGCTACATATAGATGTCAAGTATATATATATATATATATATATATAAATATATTTATTATTGTTATATAAAGTAATCAATAATTTATATTCGAATATTATTTTTTAATATACATAGATTAATACCAATCGTCTTGAAATGAGATTACGAACTATTGAAGGCCAACCAGGTACATTACAAATTTATGTTACATCACAGGTATTGTTTATGAATATTAATTTGAGATAAGAATATTATTATTATTATTATTATTATTATTCTGTTTTTTTTTTTTTTCTTCTTTTTTCCCTAATAATATTAATACATATCTATGATCTTAGGTACAGCCAAAATGTTGTCGTAGAATATCAATACCTATATATGCATTATCCTTACATAAAAGACAACACATAGAAGACGATACGGATATATTGCCAGGAGGACCTTTTAATGAATTAAGATTGAACGGTGGTTTTACAGTTGCTGAGGTATCGAAAAATTATTAATTAGTAAACATTTATAAAAGAGTGTATACATTAATAAACATTTTCTTACTATCATCATAATGGATAAAATATATTCTAATTATTTATTCATTTTTCAGATGCATGCGTGGCTTTCTCTTGTATTACCCGATGTTCCCGAAAGACCTCATTTATATGAAAATGAAGCCATTTTAACGTATAAATCATCTTTTATCGGAACAATATTGAAGTGTAGATATAAGTTAGTTTTTCATAATTTTTATTTTGTCACATTAGACAAAAATTCAATATTCTTCATTTATTTATTTTTTTTTTTTTTTCTTTTTTTTTTTCCATTTAATTACAGAAAAGGAAATGCGATATTTTTGGGAGAAAATATATCAAGCATTATAATACTTAGAGATATATTAACGAGGGAGGCAACAAAGCGAAAAATTAAATTAGAAGTATTTTGTGGTAAGTATTTATATAAGAATTGATTTTTTTAATTGATAGAACTTATTCGTAGCGACATCTGAAGAATATTCCTGAAAGCTTATGGAAGAGATTGCTTTCAGAAATATATAAATGGCGCTGGGAACTATTTCTTGTGTGCGATTTTATTATCACAAATGAAACTATTCATTTTTATAATTGAAAAAAAATTTATAAATTTATATATATATATATATATATATACTCATACATTTATTGTTACATATAGATGTTGCTGTTGGAAGTATATCAAGAGTATTAGAACTCATCCGACCACAATTAGATGCTGTTCATGAATTAATTGAAAAAATTAAGATTTTAGATGCTCTTGAAGAATTTGAATTGAAGACAAATCCAAAAGAAAATTTATGTTCGCAGTATCAAGATTTAATTGCAAATGAACAAAACATTAGAACAAAATTGACAAAGGATCCTGATATTTTAAATAGATTACATGGTGTAATAACAGATTTATATGTTGACTGGGAACGAGCAAGGGGAGCTCGAAGGTAATAATTATTTGAATTATTATGAAATTTTTTTATAATGGAATTGATTAACAACATTTTTATATTTAAAAATTCAATAGAATTAGCAGTAAAACTGCTGCGGAAAAATTAAATGATTCGCTTGAATCAAGAGATTTCGTTCAACTTTTGCAAATTTTTACGGGTAACGTTGTTTCCACATGAGACGTTTAAATTGATAATAATATTGGATGGTTTATATGTAGGTAAGAAAAAGAATGGACCAACATATTTCTATAAACATCTCCAAGTAAAAAATATATTTTCTTAACATTTATGCACGATATAAACAGCTGCATTATTTAACCATAAAAATGTACATATACAATGTCCTTAAGAGCATATGTAGTTACAATATGTTGTGTGTATATGCATAATATATATATATGTATATATATATATATATATATATTCTATATATATATATTTATATATTTATATATATATATATATATTTATAATTGTGTATTTAAATTGATATACAATCTTTTTTTTTTCTTTTTCTTTTTTGTTTTTTTTTTTTTTTCTTTTATTCTTTTTTTCCTTTATTTTGTATAGGATTCTTATTCTGTACTTTCCAGTTGGCATAAATTACAAAAATCCGAGGAAATAATTATAGAGAAAAATAAAATTATTTCATTATGAAGAAATAATGAATAAGGTATTTTCTTATTCATAATTTTTCTTATCATTTTATGATATTTCCTTACATTCACGTGGATGAAATTATACAGTTCTCTTAGTTTACTTGATGTATAATTACATAAAAAAGTATTGCCTGAAATGTGAAAAAAACAAAATAAAAATGATAAAAAGAAAAAAAAAAAAGAGAGAGAGAGAAAAAAAGAAAGAAAAAAAAAAAAAGAAAGAAAAAGAGATGATTTTTAATGCGATAAATATCATTGAGAAATCAATTGTAATAATACATACATATTATCGGTTGTACGAACAACCGCCTCCAATGGATCTCTCTCGGAATTTCCATCAGCCGTTGTTGTTACGGTATATTCCAAAGTTTGTCCACCGGGATGCGGCAAAATACTTTCTGGATTATCATCCGGCGGGACAATTTCTACGACACCCGTTGCTTCTACCTCAAGTTTTAAATCTCTTACAAGATCCTGAATAGTTTTAGCTTGTGCACCTTTGTCATTATCTTCCTCAACATTTTTCCCAGTCATTATTCTATTTAAAGGCCTGTCAGATCTTCCTCGTGAATGTGTATGCATATGCCTTTTCATATCACTTCTTACTCTAAATGGTTTTCCACAAACCGTACATGGATGTGGCTTTTCACCCGTATGTATACGACGATGATTTTGTAAATAACTACTTGCTCTAAATGTTTTATTACAGTATTCACAACGATAATTTTTTTCACCTGTATGGATACGTCTATGGACAATTAAAGAATATTTTCGTGCAAAATCTTTACCGCAATATTCACATTGATATTGTTTTTGTTCTGAATGAATACTCGTCGAATGATATTTAAGATCACCCCATTGTCTAAAATGACGACCGCATTCCTCACATTTATATGGCTTATCACCGCTATGAAGTCGTTTATGTACCTATAAAAGACAAATTAATTATCAATGATTGTATGTTTATTTCATTAAAATGTTTTATAACGTAAAAAAAAAAAAAATTATTATTATATTTAATTACCTTTAATGCACTAGCTGCAAAAAAACTTTTTCCACAGACTTCGCATTGATGCGGTCTTTCACCACTGTGTGATCTCATGTGATAAACAAGACTGTTCTTATGATGAAATGATCGATCGCATTGAGGACACGTTAATTCGTCGTCTAAGAGATATAATATTATATTCATTAAAAATTAATCATTTAGTATTATATAGTCACTGTTGATATTATTAAAAAAAATATTTTTTTTCTTTTTTTTTTCTTTTTTTTTTTTTTTTTTTTTTTTTTTTTTTTTTGAACGTATACGCACTCGATTTTCGGGTTTTCAAAGATTTCTTTTTTTTTGCTGTCTGCGGGATATCAGTCTTTTCTTTTTCGTGTAAATTTTGTTCAGTAGTAGTAGACGTTCTAACATGGTCCCTATGTACATGATCGGTAACATCTGTTATAGCCCACAACATAGATTCATTATTTGTAGTGGATAATGGAGATTCCGTTTCATCGTTAATATGCGCTGCTGTTTCTTCCACTAATTAATAAAAAGTAAGTAAATAGATTATTTTAAGTTATATAAAGATAAACAAGTAAAAAAGAAATATTATTTGAGAACCCTGTGTCCTTATACTTACCCACACCTCTGATTCCCTCCATAATATCTTCAGGTTCGCTAAACTCTTCTATCACAGTATTTTCTAGGCTCTGTACCGTTTCTGTTACTGATATTGTGATACTGGTATTTGTTGCTTGAGCTATTCTAGTTTCTTGCTTTACCGGTTCATAATGTACCTAAAATATAATTAATAATTTAATTAGATAATGGATCTAACATAATGGATGAATTAATTTTAAAAATGATCACCTTTAAATGTTCAAAAAATTTCAATTGGCTACTAAATCTAGAGCCACATAATTCACATTCAAATACATGAACTTGCATTTCAGTTCTTTGTTCCACGTTTATAGAATCTTGATTTGATTTAGTAATATCCTTTTTGGTAGAATTTTTCTTTGTCTGTTGTTTCAATTTACGTGGAATCCGTTTTTTATGAGGTAAAGAACGTTTAGGTCCAGGAGTTGGCGTTGTATCCTCACTACTTTCGGCCGATACATTGACGTCGTATTCACTTTTAATATTTATAAATTCTTGTTTTACATTATGTCCTATTCTTTTAAATGATTGTAAAGTTGGATAAATGGTGGGTGGATTTGGTTCGGGTACGGTTTGTATAGAATAACTATTCACAGGCGCTAACGTTTCCAAATGAGAAACGTCAGGTAGTGCCGAATCTTCGTGTTGCGATTGACTATGAAGTTGTTGTTGTTTTTGTTGTTGTTGCAATTGAACAGCGACTAAAGCTGCTGCTAACTTACGATCTTCCTATATAAAACAATATAAATTATATTACATTTTTATATAAAATTCTATAAGATATTATTACCTCTGTTAATTCATGGGGCAATAAATCATCAGCTTCATAATATTGCGTCGCAGCTCCATAATCTGTACCAACGCCAGCATTAATCATATCAACTACCATTCCTTCAGATATTAATTCTCCATTTAATGTTAAAAGAGGCACCCCTTTGCTCATTGATTCTCCGTCTGCTCTTTGTATGGTAATATATTGAGCACCTTCCATGCCTTCTAATAATACAGCTTGTGCTTCTTCCGTTGTTACCTCCATGATAATATATGTATCTAATACTATTTGAAAAAATATTTCTCAAGATTTATTCTTGACCCATCTGTGCGAGGCTAATATTTGTACCTGATAATGAAGAAATTATAAGTATATATACATACATATATATATATATATATATATATATATATATATATATATATATATATAATCATAGTTATATGTTACTAATAAAAATAGTATATATATATAATATCATAGTTGTATATTATTAATAAAAATAATATATATATATATGTAATACAAATTCATTTGTCTTCATATTTCTGTTACATATTGTCAAAGTTAGATAGATAATATGTATTATTATATTGTTAGAGGTCATCCTGCCTATGGATTAATAATATTACTACTAATATTGATATTAAAGTATCATTATTCTTTTTATTAAATTTATAATTTTGATCATGTAATTTTGTCATTTTTTAAGAGACAACATAAATTTAATATCATATTATGTATAATAAAATTAATATTGTATTATTTACCATGAATATTTCTAATGGCATCAATAACACCATTTCATGCATTTATTTCTTTACTTATTTCTTTAAATTGTAATTGAATTATGTACAAATATGAAGTAAAAGTTACTTAATAAAATTAGATGTGTTTTTCGTTAAAAAAAATTTACATACAGTTAATGTAATATCATCGAATTGAAAGTAAATTAATATTTAAATTTCGCGCCTTTATGAGCTCAGAAATGACAGAGAAACCAAGGTCACTGCACTCAGAGAACTCACAAAATTTCTTAAGACTTGATTCACAAATAACAATAATAGATTTGTCTTTTTTCATCTTTTTGTATTCACCTTTTTTAGACCAAATTGATTTTCTGCCCCTTTCCTGTACAACTTGACTAACATAAACAAAGCAAAATATTGAAACACTGTAGAACAAAATGTGACAACAGTGCTTGGGTCCTGACGCCATTAGAACGGATGTAACACTCCTACGCCACCTGCTTGATAGTTTTAACACGTTCGTATTAAATACAACAATTATTATTTTTCATCTTTTTTATATCATTTATTGTCACGTCGAACGTATGTATTGCAAAAAAAAAAGAACAAATTCATAAGAATATATAATTCGTTCGTATAAATATCGAATATTAAAATTAACTAACGAAATAATTTAATTAATATTATTATTAATTATATTTATCAATATTATATAATAATTGTTTAAAAAATTGAAAAACGATAGATATTTAAAAATGATATTTGCAATCGAAGAATAAAACAACAGAAAGTAATCTATTTATATATCTAAATTCGATTCGATTGGACGATCTATCGATACGATTGAAATGGACGAATAGAAAAACTAAGAAGATGTTTGATCGATTTAAGCTATGTAATTTATATATCACGATTATTATCATATAATTCTATAATTATGATTTAATCGACATAATGATTTAATCAATTAAAGTTTGTATAATAATCTACCAATCGAATAATTCTTATAAAGTGATTCGACCAATGAACATTCGCCAAGTTCGTAGTATCGAGCGAATCAAAACGAAGAGGACTCCGCTATTGGTCGGTCAGTACGAAGACAATATATTCTTAGATATTACGGTAGTAAAAAGTATTAGCGTATTGCTAATCATATAAATTATATTGTTTATGACAAAAAAAAAAACAGCGAGCCAACGTAGCGCCGCGATAGCTCGTAGGAACTCCGTGCCAAGCAATGGAGGCTCGTTTTCAATAAAGATTCCCTGATTGTACGAAATGTGTTTTTGAGTGTGTGAAAAGTGTAGTTTTCGTGTGATAGTGAGACTTCCTCAGATATTAACGCCACTGCACACGCTGCCGTAGGTGAGTTATATAATAATTAAATAATAAATATATCGTAGAAAAAATTCGATAAAAATTTCAACGTACATATGTACTTGCGATCATCATCATCATCATCATCATCACCACCACCATCATCATCATTATCATCATCATCATCATCATCGTTGTCGTCTTCTTCGTCGTTTTCTTTGTCGTTATCGTGTCGTTGTCGTCGTTGTCGTCGTCGCGTAGTATCGTACAAATATAAATATAACCTATGTATATACTTACGTACTCTTACATACTTTATACGTATACATGTATATATGTATAATAGGTGTGTGTATATATGTATATATATATATATATATAGTTATATGTATATATGTATATATAGAATCGTGTAAGCGCGAATAGGATTGGTATGGCGTTGAAATAGAAAACGTAGGACCCAGTAACTTACGTAAGATGTTTTTAAAACTCTTAAACTATGCACTCTACGCGATTTGATTTTTATTACAACGGCAAGTACTTATACTTCCATATTGATATATATGCGTTTGACCTTAAAGGGAAATGCATTTCTAACTTACTATCTAACAACTGTCTCTACCACGTTAAAAGAATATTTAATTTTGTTAAATAACGAAACGACGATGAATATCGAGCGTCAGAAATGTTTGGAATATCTATAGTTTCGATTAGAGCATTATTTTTATAAGAATGCGACTTACATTGTGCGTTATATACATACATACATACATATGTGTGTATGTGTGTTCGTATGTATGTATGTACATGAATATATATGTAGGAGCGAAAGTGACAGGCATACCATCGTATTAAACGAATACTCATATGAGAGAGAAGGAAAGAGAAAGACAGAGAGAGAAAGAGAGAGAGAGAGAGAGAGAGGGAGAAACAGACAGATAGACAGACAGACAGACATAAATAGATAGATAGGTAGATAGATGAATATAAAAATACAAATCTGATCTTACAATGACATTTGTATATAAATCGTTATTAGAAATAACATATTGTTTATGTGATTCTTTAAAATTTACTTTAATTAAGATATTTTCAATGAATACAAATATTTTAGGTTATATATGTATGTATATATATATATATATGATATATATAATATAATATAATATATAATGTATGTGTGTATAATATATTGTTATATTATACCTTGATATTATACGTGAGTATATAATAATTCATTGAAAATAATATATATATATATATTAATATATTAATTATATATATATATAACCTAAACTATTTTTATTCATTAAAAATAATATATATATATACTAATATATAGGAAGTGATTTCATTGATAAGGAAGGAAATTGGAAGCTATATATGAAATCAACATTATGTATTTCTTATCTATAACACGTCACTTCCAGGTAGAGTTTAGATTTGAATGATAAATCGAATATGCTGTAACAAGTAATCTTGATGTAAATGAAGACAGAGAGAAAAGAGAAAGAGAGAGAGAGAGAGTATGATCTTTATTGATAATACCAAATATTGACTACTATAATATTACAAAATGAATATTGTTTATTATATATTATCAGGTATGAATTTCATTGTATCGATTTATCATCATATCATTATTTTTATTCTTTTCTTTTTCATTTTCTCTTTATTTATTTTTTTTTCTTTTTTTTTTTTTTACTTTTTACCCTTTTATCTTTTTTTTTCTTTTTTTTTTATTTTTTATCTTACAATCAATCTAATCGTTGGTAATATATATATATTTTTTTTTCTTTTTAATTTTCATTTTTTCTCTTTCCAAACACACACGATTCTATCGTAATCTCGAATCAATCAATCAATCAATCAATCAATCAATCGCGATAATGAATAAATGGTGTTCGTTAAAATGGCGGGAATTTTTTTTCCCCTCTTTTTTGTTTTCTTTATTTTTTTTTTTTTTCTTTTTCCCTTTGAATTTTTATTATTATATAGAGATTTATAATGAAGTAGATGTGTATGTGTGTGTATATATGTATGTGTGTTTATATTCTTATTCGTGTGAGTATATGCGGTATTACTATGTTTAGCTTTGAAATGGATTATTTACGAATTTATCGTTCTTTCCGGCATACCGATAAATAGGGGTCAAGTGTCAACGCCCGTCGCTTTTCTTCTTAGTAAAAGTAACCTTCTTTTGTATGCCCATAAATACATCAACTGTATTTGGCAATGCATTATTACTAACAATATCGACTTTCTTTTTTACTTATTATGTATATGTATGTGTATATATATATATATATGTGTTTATTTTTATTTATTTATTTATCTATTTGTTTTCATATATATATATATATATATATATATATATATAATATAAGATATAATATAAAAGTATAATATAGATCAGTTCTCTATATAATATATATATATATATTTTCGTTTTTTTTCTTTTTTTTTTTTTTCAAAAAAATTTTAATATATTATAAAAGTATAGTATAAAGATCAGTATTATATATCTATATATAAAAGGATAATTTATAAAAGGGAATATATAAAAAGATAATATGGAGGAAAGAAAAAGAAACAGAGAAAAAAATAGAGGGAAAGAGAGAGAGAGAGAGAGAGAAAAGAAATGAAAAGAAAAATAATTCTATCTCAAAATAGTTATATGAAACGGTAAAAAAAATTGTTGCGTGATCGCTTTAGAGTGATTACATGATATTACAGTTAACTTTGAGAGAAAAAAGAAAAAAAGAGAAAAGTGCTGCAAAAGTTAGATACCAACAAATAATTTTTTATATGTATATATATATATATATTATATATTATATATTATATATTATATATTAATCTAGAATACAGTAAACTCTCTCTCTCTCTCTCTCTCTCTCTCTCTCTCTCTCTCTCTCTGTCTCTCTTTTTCTCTCTGTATAATACAAATTTATTACCAAGGAAAAAGTTTATATTTTCAGTTTTGTTTATTGGTAGATTTAAAACTACCATGTCCATCCAATTTTTATTTAAACATAAAAAAAAAAAAAAAAAAAAAAGTAAAGAAAAAAAAAGAAGAGAAAAACAAGGAATAACAACACTCTCATCGCATGCATCATGGTATGCAACATGGAACTTGCATACTACCGTCGGACCGATACTTACTTGGTACACTTTATAAATAGCATTATTTTTGACTAAAAAGTGTAGCACATAAGCGTATGTGTATATGCGTATGTGTTTTTAGTTTAGTATATGCGTCTCTCTCTCTCTCTCTTCTCTCTTCTCTCTCTACGATCGCATACGTAAACGATGATCGAGCGACACAAATAGACACGCACAAAAGAAGAAGATACACGGACTCGGTGTATTTATGTATGATGTATATACATATACATATGTATATACTATTAGTATTTACGAGAAGGCGGCATTCGAGAGAATACCACCGACCGCTAGAGAGAAATGCGATTAAAATCGATCAAATCCTTCCGTAATACGTTAAGTATTACAACATCAACGACAGCTCCTCGTCGATACTACAGGATTACTACTAAAAGTAAACGAAAAAATAACAAAACAAAACGAAACGAGATAATATTAATATTTCTTTTATCAGTGACGTGTATGATAAAAAGTTGAACATAATTAAACAAAAGTGTTGCGTATATTACATAAGTCGATATATATGTATAATATGTACATATATATGAATATTACATAATATATTATATATATATATATATATATATATATACTATATATCCAATGTGTAGTAAAATATTAACTATAAATAAATGCAACTGTAAATAGATGCAAGCACAATAATCATACGCTAGTAAACAGGATAGATATTTTTAGTTAAAAACAATAAATCTTATGAGATATGAGTTATTTAATATTATAGTTGATTATTTGTTATCATTTTTTTTACTTTTATTTCAATTTTCCGAACAATAATTCTCTCTCTCTCTCTCTTTCTCTATCCGATATATATATATATACAGATGCATACACATAAAACATCCATTTTGTGCCAATTTAAGGGGAAGATATTAAACGATGTCGCAAATAAGATATCGAATATTTATGCCTATTTATTTTTGTTGTTTTAGTTGTCTCTATTTCAACATGACGTATTATAGTACTTTTCCCTTTTCTCTCTTTCTCTCTCTCTCTCTCTCATATATATATATATATATATATATATATATATATATATATGAAATTAAAAAAAAAACTAGATGATGTCATGAATAAGATATCGAATAAGATATTTTGATTTACTTATTTTTGTTCTTTCGATTATATCTTTCTTTTTTTTCTCTTTTTTCAAAATGGCGAGCCATAGTTTCCCCCTCCTTTCCTCTCTCCTCATTTCTATCCCTGTCTCTACTTTTTTTTTTTTTTTTTTTTTTTTTTTTTTTTTTCCAAAGAAATAAACGTATTCTGAACCGTTCAATGTATATATATATATATATATGGAACAATAGGAAATAGTATTTCTATATGAATTAGAATCGAATGGTAATTTGCCATATTGCCGTAGGTTTTTAACTACGCTACATTCGAATAAACGCGCTTAAGCTATGTGTTGCGCGCTCTACCGCAGTAGTTATATACAAGAGTTTCGTAACAAATATATGTCTGGGATAAAATAGTTAGGGGAGAGAGAGGGTCGACCTTGCCCCGCAACTCGCTGACTGCTTGTTGCCAAGCTACAACGTATATATAGACCGGTACTCCGCGTACACACACGTCAAATCTCTTTACGCGCACGCGACACTCGATATTATACACACACACACATACATCTTGATATCTATATACAAACGTATATGTATATATATATATATATGTACATACACGTACGAATACGTAGATGTCGAAGCACACTTCTCAACATTAGTTTGTGATCGTACACACTTGTCTCTCTCTCTCTCTCTCTCTCTCTCTCTCTCTCTCTCTCTCTCTCTCTCTCTCTCTCTCTCTCTCTCTCTCTCTCTCTATGCGTGTGTATGCGTGTATTCGTGCATTGATGTGTGTATATATATATATATATATTATTCGTAGGTGCACACGTACAAATCTTTCTCTCTCTCACTCTTTCCCGTACCATTTAATTATCAATGACGTGTTATTCGTATTCTTTCATTCGAGCATTAATGTCGTCGATTCTCCGTCCACCCTAAATCCAATTATTTCTTGGATTTCTTTTCTCTTTTTTTTTTCTTTTCCTTTTTTTTTTTTTTTTTTTTTTTTGGGGAGTCTTCTCTCCTTTTCTTTTTTATTAAAAATCTTTTTTCTCTTCATTTTCTTTCTCTTTTTCTAAATTTTTTTTCTTTTTTTCTTTTTTTTTTCCTTTCTTTCTTTTTCTCCTTTTTGCATCACTCGAGGCTCCAATTTAATATCAATTTCTTCGGGCATCTTTGAAAGAAGCACATACACGTTCTTCTCTCGTCTATTTTACGTGAAAATGAACGTTTAAGCGAACACTTAAGCGTATTACTCTCGAGCCAAGGGTAATGATATTATTCCCTTCAAAAAGGTTATAATGGGGCTGAAGTAATCGGCCTTTCCAACCTTGCCATACGAAAGAGAGAGAGAGAGAGAGAGAGAGAGAGAGAGAGAGAGAGAGAGAGAGAGAGAGAGAGAGAGAGAGAGAGAGAGAGAGAGAGAGAGCAACGCGTTAGGGATGCTTGAAAACTATAGTCTCTGGTAGCTAGATAGACTATAACGATGATGAGAGAAGAATAATTGATGAGTCCTTTGAAAATTATTTTATCATGATCTAAAATGGTAGAATAGATCAATTGAAGAAAAAAGGAAAGAGAGAAAGAGAAAGAGACAGAGGGAGGAGGAAAAAAGAAATTCTGCTAGTAAAATCGTCATAATGATTGAAACTTTTCACCCCATGGGTCGAAAGTTCTTGGACTTGAGGTATCTAGTTTTACATAAAAAGAAAAAAAAAAAAAAAAGAAAAAAAAAAGGAAGAGAGAGAAAGAGAAATTAGTTTAAAAAGTCTCGAAGGAATATTTAAAAAAAAAAAAAAAAAAAAAAAAAGGATAAAGAGAGAAAAAAAAAAGAAAAAAGAAACTAGAAAATACTTAGCAACTTTCCGTCCGTAATACTACGTATATTATTATTTCTCGTTATCATCGGGGATGTCGCACATTTTTTTTTTTTTCTCTATACTTTTTTCCTTTAATTCTTTTCTTCCTTTTCCTACCCTGCCTGCCCCTGTTTTTTTTCTTTTTAACATTTTTTCCTCCTCCTCCCCCCCCCCCTTTTTCTTCTTTAATCCTTTATCACTCTACTGTCTATATCTGTATCCTTAAAGTATAATGATTTCGACGCAGCTAATATAATTTGTTGCGACTTGAAATGGCTCCTCGAATGTAAGACGGTAGTTAGGAAAACGAGGTCACCGGGTCTTGAAATGCTTCCGTGTGTACTCTAACCAACTAGTAAGAGAGTAGACACATTGTAGAAAATATGTACATACATTAAACGTCGTTATCCGGAATAGAGCGATATCAATGATTAATTTATTATCACGTAGTGATAATAATTTCCATTTGTAATGGCCGATAACTTAAAATAGATTTACCTTTTGTTTTTTTCCTTTTTCCTTCTCCTTTTTTTTTTTTTCTTTCTCTCTCTCTTTTATCCTTCCTTTTTTATTTTTTATTTTTCTTTTTCTTTCTTTTTTTGGTTTTTTTTTCTCTTCTTTTTTTCCAAATATTACAATTTACATCGAAATAAATCGGTATAATCGTTTGATATCATTTTATATACCTGGGTCATGTTATCGCTCGAGAATTACGCCTGTAGAGTTCCGTCGACACCAAGAAAGAGAAAGACAGAGAGAGAGAGAGACACACACACACACACAGAGAGAGAGAGAGAGAGAGAGAGAGAGAGAGAGCTTGTCTTATTGATCGTCGACGAGAGAGAGTTCGGTGTAAGTTAGCTAAGAAACTTGTGTGTTACAAATGAAATCCATTTTGCGCCAACAATAATATTACATTCTGATCATCGACTTTTCATTATTAAGTACTAATAATACTTAAAGTCGACAATAACCTTACTTATTTGTCTTTGAACAACATATATATATATATATATATATTTGTATTATTGCTTTTCCTATGAGATTACTACGTTAATCAATTAAAAATTTTTATATAAAATTTTTTATACAATTCCCTTTTTCTTGTTCTTCTATTTTTTCATATTCTTTTCTTTTTTCTTCTTTTTTTTTTTTTTTTTTTTTTGCGTCTCTGCGTCATCTTCGTTTTCTTTTCTTTCATCGATCAAATTGTTAAAGGTAATCGCAAAGGAAAAAAACAAAAAAAAAAAAAAGAAAAAAAAAAAGAAGAAAAAGAAAAAGAGTTGAAACATATATTTTGATAGGAAGTATTTTCAAAAGCTTTAGATGAATTAGCAGGAGCTATATACATAGGTAACACATACAAACATATCAACCACGTGATTAATCGTGGTATAAGCCAATGTTTACAGAAGCTAACCATTATGACCACCACCATCACCACCATCACCATCTATTTCAACCCCTGAAATCAGAAACTTCACTATTAGTTTAGCAGTAGTTTTATGATTTATCATTTTATTTCATTGCTATTAACGAAGAATATGAAACGAGGAAGACGAAGAAAAAGAGGAAAAGAAAAAAAAGAAAAAAGAAAAA
>NC_060966.1:4528319-4545819 GCF_910589235.1 Vespa crabro
AGCGAAATTTCAAGCTTCCTGCATCTTTTCTATTTTTTCTTTTCCTTTTATCATTAATATTATTATTAATATTAATATTAATATTAATATTTAATATTATTAATATTATTATTATTTCTTTATTTATAATCTTTCATCAAATTTTCTTTCGTACTTTTCTTCTTTTCTTTTCTTTTTTTTTTTTTTTTATAGCATAAAAACTGAATCGATTTACAAATTTTTGAATGGGCCTGGAGGGAGGGCGGGAGGATGGTGGGGAAGAGGGATTTCTATTTGCACGAGGAACGAGATGGAATGTTAAATATTGAAAGTAACAACAATTCAGTTATCCAATGATCTCCTGAGATCACTCTTATTAGTAATTAACACGCGATAATAACAACAACAATAACAACAACAATGATAACAATAATAATAATAATAATCATAGAATATTTTATCTTTCCGTATTATAAAGTTTTCATTCTCGAAAGTTTCGTATCCTCAATTTATTATTTAAATATTGATTTCTATGCGTTCAAAGTATAAAATGATTTATTCCTACGAGTATTACTACTCTTGTGAAATTCAAAAATGGCCGCAACGAATATCGTACGTACGTACGATAGCGCAGCGCATCCTCCTCCTCCTCCTCCACCTCTTCGTCGTTTCTCGTTCGTTTGATCGAACGGAGAGGTAAGATTAAAAGAAGAAGAAGAAAAATAAAAATAGAAAAAGAAAGAAAGAAAGAAAGAAAGAAAGAAAGAAAGTACGAAAGAAATGACGATGAGGTTAGGTGTCTAAATTACATTTGAAATTTTCTATCTTTGATTTTATTTATCGAAATATCATTTGTTGTATTAAATGCGATCATTTCCCTTCTCGCGATCGTGCCGTTCTCCCTCCCTCCACCCTCTCTCTTCTCTCTCTTCCTATAAATAGTATCGTTAGATTTCCCTGGTTTTCAATGACCGTCGTCACACGGGTGTCGCCGCGGGTGTCGCCACCGCTGCTTTGGCGATCGTCGTCGTCGTCGTCGTCGTCGTCGTCGTCGTCGCCGCCACCTCCGTCGTCGTCGTCGTCGTCGTCGTCGTCACCACTGCCGTCGTCGTCGTCGTCGTCGTCGTCGTCGTCGTGGTGGTGGTGGTCGTGGTGGTCGTGGTCCGTCGTGGTGCTGCCGTGTTGCGTCAATGTGAACGATACTCTCGTAGTCTGGCGTTTGCACGAATGTGAACGCGATCCTGTGCAGATCGCTCCCGTACGCCAGGGGAGGATGGTCGCTCGTAGGAAGAGTCACTACTAGCGAGCGAGTACGCGCTCTGCTATTCCGTGCGTTAGCAAAATAGCTTCGCGTAGACTGATTTGTTCTTCGTGGGCCGAAGCTAAGTAAGTCGTATCTTTCTACCTCTATCTCTCTCTCTCTCTCTCTCTCTCTCATTCTTTCTTTCTTTCTTTCTATCTATCTATCTATCTATCTATCTATCTATCTATCTCTATCTATTATTTCCCTTTCCATTTTCCGTGCTCTTTCCAGATGATAATATATATGGCTATGTGTGTGTGTATATATGTATATATATATATACACATACTACGCTACTACTATGTTACACTACACTACTATACTACATTATTACATTACTACTTCTAAACTACACTACTTTTATACTACACTACTACTATTACTACACTACTACTACTACTACTACTACTACTACTACTACTACTACTACTACTACTATTTCTCTTTTACTCTAGACAACGCATGTAACGCATCATTTCGAGTATCTTTATTCTCTTAATTCTTACGCGGCGCGCCGATCGAAAACGCGCGTGTCGCGCAGCGGTGAACGGAGCGGGGACGAGCGAAATGCCGGAGAGTTATTTTTCCGAGCTCAGAACGACGTTATCTAACCTTTTTGCGCACGGACGAAAAGTGGGAGGTGTGTGTGTGTGTGTGTGTGTATATGTGTGGTTATGTTAGTTCGTACATAGTATATCCCCCTCCCTCTCCTTTCGGGTATCTTGCCTAGAGAGGTATTTTTCTTGCTTTCTTTCTTTCCTATTTCTGTTTTTTTTTTTTAAGTTTTCTCTATCGTGAAAAGTACAAGTATATGTGTGTGTATGTGTGTGTGTGTGTGTTCGCGTAGGGTATTTCTTAAGAAGGATATACATACAATACTCATTCTTAACAACGGTCTGCACACGGTATCTCTATATCTCTTCAGGCGTCTTTACAAGAAATCCTTTCAAATAAACACTTTCAATGATTCCAATACGTGTCTGAGAGTGATATTTTATATTTTTATATGTACACATATATTCTTTTTTATTTTTTATTTTTATTTTTTTTTTTTTTTTGTAATTATAATAGGATAACTTTATCATTACTATATCTTTCTTTCTTTCTTTCTTTTTTTTCTGTTTTTATGTCATTAAATATTTCAATATCTTTGACTCTTCTTATCCCTCATAGTATAATATGGCATAAGAATTTATGACATATCTATTTCTACTTTCGCAAGTAATACTAATGTCAGTTAATTATATCAAGACAAGTTTTATTATCGGAGCTCGCACATTGATAAGTTTATTATTTGTTATAGATCTCTACTGGCATGGAGCTGGGAGCGCACTGATAGTGATAATTTATGAGGTTAGCAGCAAGTTTCCTATTAATGCTTTTTGGTATATTATTATTCTATTATACATATAATGATATACCTTGGAAAATAATAAGAGATATATTATTAGAATATGAAAGTTATAATATATTCTTTTGATGAATAATTTTTATTCAGATCTTGGTTTCTATGCATTGCCTGCCAAAGAAGAACTGAGCCCAATGTTTCCACACAATTCTAGTTCACATGAGATTTCTACAGAAACAAATGCCTTCGTACAAAATTCCATGGTAGGTTTATTTAACGTCGTTAAATAGAAATTGTATTTACATTGAAAGAGCAAATGGATTTTTCAACGACATATAAAATCACCATTATATTTTATAGATTGATGTTTTTCTTTTTCTTTTATATTTTAGGGGGATGTAGTAGTATTAGGGGAAAGCAGTCTGTATGGGGAGGGGGAATGGGAAGGATCAGAGCACGCTAGGTACTGTGATATCGAATCCATAAACAGCAGCAAGATGGCAGCATGTACTAGCCATCTGGAAGCTACCGCCGCCAATGACTTTTCAACCGTCCTGCCAAGCCAAACCAGTAAGTATCATCTTTTTATATGTTTTGTTGTTCTATCAATTGCTCGTCGTCAAGTTCTATTATTACTAGTGTTATTATAAAATTGTCCTTTCGCTGATATCACGGATATATTTTGTATTTTGTTAAGATTAATTAAGCTGAAGAAAATCATGGGATCAGCTTTAGTCTTTGCTGAGATGTCGCTTCTTTTTTGAAAATTGTAATTCATTGAAGGAATTAATATTATTAGAGTATATAAATGAGAAATTATAAAGGAATATTTCAAGTGGAATATTTTAGCTATAGTTTAGTTTTTATACTTACAGGTGAGTTCAGCTCAGCTGGTATAGGTAAGGCCTGCCAGTCAGTGGCGCCAGTAACCACAAAAAACCCAACAAATCACCTTCTAACTTACGATAATAATAAAGTAAATAACCACAACAATGCAGAACATAATCATCACAAGTACAGAAAGCAAAACACACCGGGCTTGCTTGGTCAGCTGGGCAGCTCCGCCAATAACTCTAAGTCTACTTTTAAGACATTAAGTGATAATAAGAATAGCTTTAGCGATCTAAGCGTTAGGGTACTAAGCGTAAGTGTACATCTACAAGTTACACGGGGTGAAGCGTATTGCACCGTTGGGGTACCTAGCCTAGTTAGGATACCCAAGTCTGATTGCCCCCAACGGTCGCTACGCCTCCCTAACTCTGTCGACAATTACTCCTTACTAGGGTCCCGCCTTGAGCTAGGCGACAACAATAAGTTTAAGGCTCATTTTAGTTTCATAAGTAATAATAACTCCAAGTCTGTGATATTGCTCAGCTCAATCAGCAACGGTGACCATTGTTTCCTGCTTGGCGGTGGTCCTGTCGAGATAGATGCTATTACTCTGAAATTCGGTATTATAATGGATGTCTTAACGAGATCGAAACTACTAGGTCATAAGTGTGCCCTGGTTATCAATTCTCATCAGACATCTAGACTGTTAACGAGCGATGAAACGTCGAACGAAAATTGTAACGTTCGATATACGTTAGCTCTCGAAAAAATATGGAACCTCTTAAAATCGCATTTCAGTGGCATTGATTTCAAATTGGTTCCCATAAGCGATCAGAATTTTGCGATATTCACCGCCAGTTCTTCCATTACGCTTATCGTTTTCAGAAACGAAGTAACTGACCACATCTCGCGATCTTTCCTGGAAAATCTCAAGCAACTCCGTGTACAATCTTTTACTTCTCCATTATCTAATGTCACTGTTACCGAGCTGATGCAACGCATATGTGTTCCACTATTAAAAAAGCGTAAGGGTAATGATTACAACGTTGGTAATAATAATAATAATGATGAATATTATAACAAGAACATTAGCATTGGTAGTATTGAAGAAGAAATTAATAGTAGTAACGATAATCCAGATGTTATTGAAGACATTGTTGACGTCGCTGTGTGCTACAAGACTAGTTGTATGATGATTACTAATGTTAGGATCTTAGGGTCTCAAAATGATGGTATTAGTCGTACCGAAGCAACAATATTTACTGTTGGTGCTCTTTCATTTCAGGATAACAATAAGTCTAACAAGCCTCTAAATACTAGTTATAAGATTAGCGAATATAGTAGATCAGTGGGTTCTGATCTTCAATCTAACTCTACCATTAAGTCTGTATCTAAGTCTACGCTAAAAGATAAATCTAGGATTAAGTTTGAAATGTCTCACACCGCTCGATTTAACGAATCTGACAAGAGAAAGCAAGTTAGGTTGGCTGCCAACATTCCTATAATGACTACCTGCGAGCCTACGATGACGCTTACAAGCCAATCAGCCACCATCACATCCCAAACAATCGGTGTACCTGTATGTCGAGCGGATAATCGCATATATGACGATGGGATGCGATCAGAATTTTTGAATACATTTCAGAATGACCAAATATGTATCCAGCGTATGTTGGCAAGTCGCACAGATGATATAATAACGAATGACTTGCGTCTTAATGAAACATTAAATCCTACACAAACTTACATCGAGACGCTCAAATCTTTAGCTACAGATGATATTCCGTTGAATTGCAATTACGATCGCACAGGGGCATGTAGTAATCGTCAAACTTGTGACTATGATAACGATAATTATCATGATGATTTTGCGCTCTGCTCTTACGATAACATGGCAGTTTATACAAAACCAACTGCATTACAATGGTCTACTTTAATTGCACACGTACGTGCATTAATACCTGCTTGTCGAAAAGCTTATGAGACCGATCGAACCAAATGTGAAGTTCAACAGCGAAGACTCAAGTTTATGTTGAATATTCTTTTCAATGAATCGACACGGCTATTGAACAAGGTCTACGAACCAATATTAAGCTACAAACAACGATGGGGTATCTCAACGATATTACAGTTAGCAGGAGGTGGTGAAAGTTCGCTAAATAGCGGAGGAGCTAACAATTGGGGTTCTACTCAAGCAACAACACCCAATAACAATAATACCAATCAATCAGGATGGGTTGGTACGCCAGGAAACGCACCTGGTAATGCTGGCACGCCGAACAATTGGGGTGGAAATTCTGTAAATAGATCAGTGTCCGGTAATCCAAATCAAAATCAGAATCAAGGTCCACCTGGTACTCAAAATACATCAGGTAGATCATTGTCAATCATATGTCAAACTTTTTAATTTATTTTAGAATCTCAAAAGTTATTGTTTATATTTACCCGAAATTTTTAATATTATTATTATTATTATTATTTTTTTATGCGCAGGAAACGTGAACAAAGTTAATAATCCAAATCAACAATCGAATCAGCAATCTGGTCCACCTACCTCTCAGTCAAATTCTACTCAAGGGAATCAGAATAGTAGTCAATGGTCTCAGGGAAAATCTAATAATCCAGGTGGTCCAGGACAAAATCCACAAAATAATAACAATAGCGTACAACAGCAACAGTCAGCCAATTCTAATGGAAGTAATAATCAATCTAATAATAATGCACAAGGATCTGTAAGTAGTGGTAACACACCGGCTAGTAATAATCCATCGACGAAACAACAGCTCGAACAATTAAATACAATGAGGGAAGCTCTTTTTAGTCAAGACGGATGGGGTTGTGTGAGTAAACGAAAAATATTTTCTGTAAGATTGATATAACAAAAAATTAATATATATTATTTCAATAAGTTAAAGACGTTATTTTCTGTCTTTAGCAACACGTAAATCAAGATACGAGTTGGGACGTACCAACTTCTCCTGAGCCCAATCTAACCAAAGATGGCGTTCCTATGTGGAAACCACCCGTAAATAATGGTACTGATTTATGGGAGGCAAATTTACGAAATGGAGGTCAACCTCCGCCGCATCAACAAGCAAAAACCCCATGGGGTCATACTCCAGCGACTAATATTGGTGGTACTTGGGGTGAGGACGATGAGACGGCAGACTCATCTAACATGTGGACTGGTGCTCCAGCACCTTCTCAACCGAATGCAGCACAATGGACTGCCGGTAATCAAGCCGGTATGTGGGGAGGTAGGCTAGTGAAGGCTGGAGATGCCAAAACTTTAGGAAAAAGATATTTTGGAATTTTATTGAAAGCTGTCGTGTTTTGGCACATTGTTATAATGTCTTTATTGTGATTATATACAAAAGTTTGTTCATTATATAATTTTCCTTATACCTTCTATATCATGATTTATAAAATGCGACTGTACAAGTAAAATTTGGAAAAAAAAAAAGAAAAAAAAAAAAAAAAAAAAAAATTTCTATATCATAGATATCATACCATTGGATTCTCTAAACTAACTAAAATTTCTTTTAAACATTAAATATTTATACGCTTATGTAAAATATCATTTTGAAAAATTTAGAATATACTTGTGCAGTTGAGAATAATAATTTAAAATGAATCCCGCCTGGCGGTTGTGCCTAACAGCTCTCATATATTTTACTATTTTAAATGTATCAATTTGTAGCTTGTATTAGTTCTGAAATAATTTTGCTATTATATACATATATATATATATATACATACATACATATATACATATATATATATATATATATATATATATATATATATATATATATACACATCTTGTTTTGTTCAACTAAGTATGGAGACTCTCCGGCATTCACAAAGCTTTATAAGTTATGGGGAATAACTAATTTGTTTTGCTATTTCTCTTATGCTAAATATGTCTTAAGTCTTTCTTATTTTATATACATATGTGCTGTTTCTTTTCTTTTTTTTTTTTTTTTTTTTTCCCATGCTCAAACGCTGTGCTTTTTTCCATGTAAATGATGCTTTTTTTTTTTAGGCTGAATATATATCATTTATTAAGCACTATTAAACTCCTTTAATGCCCATGTTAGTAGTCTCTTAAATCATTTTTAAATTATGCGGAAGAAAAATGATAATATCGTTAAATTATATATGAATATATTCACGCATATACTTGGATTTTATTAGATATATTATATAAAGTTGTGTATAATTCATTCTTGCATCATACTCAACACTGTAGAAATGTCTGTGTGATACATTTAGATTTTCAGATTAGATATCTCAATTAAAAAAAAAAAAAAAAGAACATACGACTGATCGTGAATTTGTAATATTAAAATTTGTTTTCATTAATATTATTTCACTGTTAGACTTTATGGGCATTCAGGAGTCTTGATTCAATGTAGCATGTAATTTGTGTATTATTGACAGTTTTATAGTAACTCGTTAGTAAAGTTATTACTTTGAAAAGTAATAACTTAAAATTACAAAGTATATCAAATAGTAAATATTTTCATTTCTGTTTAATCAAAAAAGAAAAAGAAAAGAAAAAGAAAAAAAAAAAAGAAAAAAAAATGTTGAAGAATATTTGTCGAAAGTGCAGCAATTAAAAATAATTTCAATATTTATTATGTAAATTTCTTGAGGATACGTATGATCTCTCTGTAAAAAAAAAAAAAGAAAAAAAAAAAAAGAAAAAAAATGTTCATATATTTGAGATTACCTTTGCAGATAATAAATTTAATAAACAAATGTTTAAAATTATATCTACAAAGAGATCTTGAAAATGTTGTTTTCAATATACTATTACATTGATGACTTTTTATAAACAGGAACAAATTGGGCTGATCCAAGACTCGATCATAATAGAGATCCACGTGATTTACGATCAGTGGATCCAAGAGAGATGCGAGATCCTCGAGATCATCGCATGACTCTTGATCCAAGAGATCATATGCGCGTAATGGATCCTATGGCACGTGATCCACGAATGGGTGATATGCGCGGTGATCCACGTGGCATTTCTGGACGTTTGAACGGAGCTAATACCGATGCTATGTGGGGACAACCACCTGGTCCTCCACATCATCAGATGGGTCATCAGCATCCATCTGGTCCACCAACGAAAATGCTCAATCCTTCGAACATGAATCAATGGGCAGCTCCACCACCAAAGGATATGATGCCTGGTAAACCTTCGGGATGGGAGGAACCGTCACCACCTACGCAAAGGCGTAATGTGCCTAATTATGACGACGGTACGAGCTTATGGGGAAATCCGGCAGCAAATCAAAGGACAATGCCTGCCAGTAAAGTATCTCATTGGAAGGATTTACCAACCCCGAACATAGCACGCGGTGGTAAGTAATTTGAAATAAAGAAAAAATTTATTTTTCATTTTAATTATATATATATAATCTCAATGTTATGAATTATATAAAAAAAAATAAATAAATAAAATAAAAAATAAAAAACGCAGGAATGCAATGTCCACCGGGGATGCCTCAGAATAGAATGCCTGGGCAACCAGGTATGAAACCAGACGTAGGAGGTCCAGGTATGTGGGCTCACCCTGGAGCTCCTGGAGGTCGCAATGGGACATGGGCAGATGGGCCTCACGATACTACCTCTTGGGATGATCCTAAAACACCAGCAACATGGAACGAGCCTCCATTGAATCCAGCAACTTGGGGAGGTCCTGCTACTCATAAACAAAAATCAATGGGACCTGCTGGTAGTTGGGTAGACTCTGACATTGATCCTACACCAAGTTGGGGTCATCCTGCTAAACCTTCGTTAACGAAAGACTTCATTTGGAATAGTCGTGAATTTCGTTATCTTTGTGACTTAGGATATAAGGTATATAAATATATTATTATTTATAAATATATATTGTTATTTTTTTTATTTATTTATATGTTGTATTTAAATGACGTTATTGATATTTAATTTGTTTTTAAAGAAAGAAGACGTGGAATTAGCTCTTAGAAATCGTGAAATGAATAGAGACGAAGCGCAAGAACTTTTAAGCCAGATTCGACCTCTTGATCAATGGCCACGCCGTCATGATACACATTCTGGCTATGATCCAACTAATCAACCAACTACTGCGCCAGCATATCCGAGATTCAATCACGTGACACAACAGATGTCTTTCCCACCGGTGAGTTTGTCAGATCATTTTACACCGACCAAGTGTTCTGTCCAAATATCCATTGTTATTCTTTAACAATTAAAATTAATTTCCCTCTTCCCCCCCCCCCCCTAATCATTTCGTTTTATAGTGAAAAAAAAGAAAAAAGAAAAAAGAACAAAAAATGATGAGAATAATGATAACGAATGTTAATGAAAAATTTTTATTTGACATTGTCATTGAGTGCATTTATTGCGTGCTTGTTGAGTGTTTTATATATTTCAATTAACAGCGTCTGATAATATCATTTCTTTTCTTTTCTTTTCTTTTTTTTTTTCTTCTTTTTTCTTGGCTTTCTTTTTCTTTTTTTTTTTTTTTTACAAAAATTTAATTCATGCGGATGTTTGTTGTGTTACGTGTGTGTTACAATATCATTTAAATCTAATTTTATGGAACTATAAAATAACATTTACGAAAAATATTTTGTTTCGTTTCGTTCATTTTAAACAAAGTAGAATAAGTAAATAAAAATATATGTATATATATATATATATATATATATAGCAGTATATATACACCATCACACATGATGGGCGATTAGAAGTAGAATTAGGAGAAGGGAGCAGGGTACACGGTATTTGTATTGTAATACAGGGGGCAGGAGTGCCCAGTGCTGCATCTACCGGAGGGGTAGGTGGTTCAGTGTCCAGTGCTAGTCTCCTGAAACTTCAACAACAGCAACAGCAGCAAGCAGTTGTTCCGTTGCAGCAACAGCAGCCAAGTACCAATGCACCACAGCCACCTTTCAACCAGGTGAACAACCTGACGTCTGAAATATTTAATTATTATAGGATTTATTTTCGTTATTCTATTTTTATTCGCTATTTAAAAAGTATAAAAAATTTAGAAAGAAAGAGAGAGAAAGGGACAGAGAATTTTTGAGAATTTTTGAGTTAAAAAACAGAAGAATAAATTATGATTTTTATGTGATCAAGTAAACATTCTTTCTTCGTTTTTTAGATTAAATATTTTAACAATATCTAGAGAGGTAGAAAGTTTATTACATTTATCAAATTGTTAAGTTTATGTGTTTATCAAATTGCATTTTAATCGCTTATCATTACGTATATCATTTTTATTTCGTTTCGTTTTTCATAATTATTTCACGTTTGTGCCGTCTTTTAATATATTAAAGAGTGTTTAACTGTACTATTATATTTTGTTAAGGTATTAAGTTTCTCTATTATTATTATTATTATTTATTTATTTATTTATTTATTTTTTAATTGTACGTAATTTGGTTGTACTTTATAAATCGTAAGGGACAATTAACAATAATTTATGATTGTGATCATAGTTAATTTTGTAATTAATTTATATAGTTACATACTCTCTCTTAAGTGAATATCAAAATTGCGATTAGATTTTTATTTATAAAAAATAGTTTTTAAGAATGAAGACGTTAAATTTTGTTTTCTTTTTTTTTTTTTTCAGGCATCACGTGCACCGCAAAATCAACCATCTAATCAACAACTTCGTATGTTGGTACAACAAATTCAATTGGCTGCTCAGGAAGGATATTTGAATCATCAGATATTGAATCAAGCATTATCACCGCAGACATTGATTTTACTGAATCAACTTTTACAACAGATCAAGATCTTACAACAGTTACATCAACAACATTCTGTCCAGAGTTCATTGAAGGGCAACAGTCCGTCGGTTTTGCAAATTAGCGTACAAATAACTAAAACAAAGCAACAAATCGCAAATCTGCAGAATCAAATTGCGGTTCAACAGGCAACGTATATGAAACAACAACAGCATCAACAACACGCTGCCCCACCGTCTCAGGCATTGGAGTACTACAAAAGTTCGGTACACGATCCCATGTCAGCATTACAGAACAGCTTCGGCGATTTGACAATGAACAAAGAGCCACCTGTTGTTAGTAATATTATAATAAAATTATATAAAATAAATCATATAATGGGATATTATACAATTGGATTATTGGAAATAATTTTCTTTTAGAGTCAACAACAATCAAGATTAAATCAATGGAAGTTACCGTCACTCGATAAGGATGGTGATCTAACAACAAATGAATTTTCTCGTGCTCCTGGTACTACCAGCAAACCACCAACTGCCCCAGGTGGTTTAACGCAGTCACACAGTAGCCCTAATATGAATCCTTTGCTTAGTCAAGGCGATGGAACATGGTCATCTAGACTTGGTGATAGCGGTTGGCCAGATCCAGGAAATACAGATTCCACGGATGGAAAAGATTGGCAACCTGGTGGCGCTGCATTCACTGATCTAGTACCGGAATTTGAACCGGGCAAACCATGGAGGGTAATCCATTCCCAATACCGTCAACGTCTTACTATTATACGCTTTCATATTATTATAATTTGCTAAATATGATAAATATATATATATATATATTGTTAGTTAACGTGAAACATTAGTATTTAAGATTTATCCGGGTCCACCTATATTTGATGTCATTTTAGGGTACCCAGATGAAAAGTATCGAAGATGATCCCAGTATCACTCCTGGTTCAGTAGTACGTTCTCCTCTTTCGCTGGCTACTATAAAGGATCCTGATGCTATTTTCTCATCGAGTAGCAAAACGTCACCGCCACCTCAAAATGCTAATCCGGATACATCGATTCCCAGTTTAAGTAATTCTACGTGGACATTCAATCCACCTGCTACGACGCCTACTGCATTTACTAGGTATGATTTATCAGTTGTTTTTTATTTTTCCTTTCTTTCTTTTTTTTTTCTTTCTTCCATCAATTACTCCATTACAATTGTTAGTGTGCAAAAAAAAAATTGTTGTATATAATAATATTATTTGTCATATAGTATAATAATTATACTATACAATAATATTATTTTATTTTATATAATCCATACCCCTAAGAATGGACTTTGATTTTATTATTATAATATATTATATTCCTTATGTAGTAATTATATATATGTATTAAAAATTGTTATTAAATAATTTATATTAAGGAAAAAAAAAAAATGTATAACTTGAAAATTACGATGTTATAGGGGATTAAAGTGAGATTTATCGTTGATAAATATTTCAATTGCATTATGCAGCTCGAAAAATACATGGGAGTCAGCACCACCGCCAACTGCCGTTACTTCTGAACTTTGGGGTGCACCAATGAGTAAAGCTCGAGGTCCTCCTCCTGGCCTAGGAAGTAAAGGCGCCGGTAGTACCAGTAACGGTTGGGCTGGTTTAGGAAGTGTCACCAAATCCTCCAGTTCCTGGGGTGGCCTCCAATCCAATCCAGTTAGCAATTCTAGCTGGGTGTCCACATGGCTTTTACTGAGAAATTTAACGCCTCAAATCGATGGCTCGACATTGAAGACCTTGTGTATGCAGCACGGACCGGTTCAAGATTTCCGATTATATTTGAATCATGGAATTGCTCTTACCAAATATTCCTCTAGGGACGAAGCGATAAAGGTAAAATCGCAAAGATTTTTTTTTTTTTTTTTTTTTTTCTTTTTATTTAAAAATCCATCATCAACGAGACAACAGAACATTCAAGAGTCAGTCATTAAATTAAAATTAGATAAATAAAAAAGTAAATTAAAAATATATATATAGACTCGATCACAAATAAACTCTTTTCGATATACTCAACAGAATTAATAAAACATTTATGTATAACATATGTATATACGTACATGTACATTTTTTTTCTTTTTTTTTTTTTTTTTTGGATCTATGTGAACCGAAATGTAGAGCAAATATTTTTCTACAATCGAATGAAAATAAGGTGAAAAATAAGAATGGAAAAAAAAAAAAAAAAAAAAAAAATTAAAATTTTTGATTTTAGGCACAAGGAGCTTTGAACAATTGTGTATTGGGAAATACAACGATATTCGCTGAATCACCCGCTGACAGCGAAGTGCATACTCTATTGCAACAACTAAGTCACGGTGGTCAACAACAAGCTGGGGGTTCTGGTGGAGCTAGCTGGGGTTTACGACCGACTAATAAAGCTGGCCCACCACCGGATACATGGGGTGGAAGTTCCAGTCAATTGTGGGGTGCCCCACCGACAACCAATTCTCTATGGAGTAACACAGGTATAGACAGCAGTGACCAGCAAAGAGCAACTCCTAGTTCTCTCAACTCGTACTTACCCGGAGATCTTCTGGGAGGTGAGTCGATGTAGAGAACGAGGCTATCCACTCAAGCGCATTACGTAGTGAAGTTTATGCGACGCAATTGAAAACAAAAACAAAAACAAACGTAGGAAAAAAATAATTACAGCAAAAAAAAAAAAAAAAAAAAAAGGAAAAAAAGAAAACAAACAACAAACAAACAAACAAACAAACAAACAAACAAACAAAAAAAAACGAAAAAGCGACGCAAATCTTTATAAATATTCGCCTCTAACGTAAAGAGATAAAAATTCGTTCGTGATCTAAAGTTCTATAACCTTCCCCCGACCACAACCCCCAACCATCCACTTACCCACCAACCAACCACCCCCTATCCCCTTCCCCCCTCTCTCCCCCTCCCCACCGAGTTCCTCTGAATATTATAATTGCAAGAATTAACGAAATAATCTGCTTTTATATACACATCATAAAATTGTCACCGGAGACTGCTCGAAATATATCTATCGAGAGTCCATAATTCTCTCAAATTTGATCGTAAATGGAGATGGTAGCGCGCGAATCGTTTAACGTTCTCAATGCGTCTTTGGAGAGTTAAGTATGAGAAAGAGAAACAAAAGATTAAATAAAATAAAATAAAATAAAATAAAATAAAATAAAATAAAATAAAATAAAATAAAATAAATAAATAAAAAGAAGGAATAATATTAACGGACGGGGTCTTCACGAAACACGTCAATTACACAAAAAAAAAAAAAAAAAAAAAAAAAAAAAGATTGTGCGCTAGGGTGATGATGCAATGAAATATTCTTATGAGTTACTTAACGAAAAAAAAAAAAAACAAAAAAAAAAACAAAAAAAAAACAAAAAAAAACAAAAAAAAATCACATTCTCGTATCTGCCTCGGATTAAAAATATATATATATATATATACATATATATATATATATGTGTATATATATGTATGTATATATATATATATAAAAAATGTACCAGGTGTCACAAAAAGTATAACGGAAGTACAGCCAAATGATCTTATGCGTTAGATATCTAATTTTACATGACAAAACTTAATAAAACTAACTTACAGTCTGATCATTCTAAAGAGACTTACGATGATAATTACGTGGAGAGACTAATTGTGATCCACTATTAACACATATTCAATCGTCTCTTTTTATCATGGGTGTGTGTGTGTATTAAGCGCGATGATGTATATCTGGGGCTTTGGTAAAAATCGCGGCCTTTATCGACGATCTCGTAATAATGATGATAATGACGATGATGATAATGACGATGATGATGATAATAATAATAATAATGATAATAATAATAATAATATTAATAATAATAATAATAATAATAATAATAATAATGATTGATTAATCATGATGACGATGATGACGATAATCAGATAACGAAGGAAAATTATTATCGTCGTTATGGTATATTATTTATGACAAAATGAGATGAAGAAAATTTTACGAGGAAAATTAGGAAAAAGAAGAAGAAGAAGAAGAAGAAGAAGAAGAAGAAGAAAAATAGAGCGAAGAGGAGGAGAAGGAGGTGGTGGAGGTGGAGGAGGAGTACTAAGAATAATAATAAAAATTGTTGTTATGTTTTTCAACGAAATAAAACATAAATTAGCGAAAAGAGATCGTCGACACAACCGTAATTTTCATCAAAGATTTATTAAAACAGGACAAAGGTCTTTGATTCTTTATCAAAGAGTGTTCAAATTTTGCTGGACAGTTTTACGAAGACTGCAGCGAGTATCAAATGTAGACTGTACGAATCTAATCAAAAAGAAAAAAAAAAAACAAAAAAAAACAAAAAAAAAACAAAAAAAAATTAAAAAAAGAACCAAAAAAAAAACAAAAAAAAAAACAAAAAAATTATAGAGGGGAAAGGAAAGAAGAGAAAAAAGCGAAGCGAAGGAAAGAAGGAAAAATAAAAGTCACAAAACAGTGGAAAGGAAGGAAGACCAAAAAAAAGAAAATGCAAAAAAAGGAAAAAGGAAAGAAAAGGTATTGCGAAAAAAAAAAAAGAAAAAAAGAAAAAAAAATAAATAAATAAATAAAATAAATAAAATAAAGTAAAGTAAAGTAAAGTAACGTAAAGTAAAGTAAAGTAAAGTAAAGTAAAGTAAACCTTATAAAAAAATAAATAAATAAATAAATAAAAAAAAAAAAACAAAAAAAAAAATAAATAAATAAAAAAAAAGTGAAAAAAAAAAAAAAGAAAAGAAATAAATAAACACAAAAGCATTGACGTCGTTGCCCTTCTCAATGTGTTCTCTGATCTCTGAAACGCAAGATACATGAGAGTGATACATACAGGGGATATGGGGTGGGTGGGGGGTGGGGGGCTTTTAAGTGAGGGGGGGACCAGGTCGGTAAAAAAAAAAAAAAAGGGGCAACGACGCAACGATACCAAATGTTATCGCAATAACGTAAATTTTATTCTATATTAGATCTATAAATGCCACCTGTCGTGCCAATGTCCAGTATGTCTCTGTACCATTTTATTAATGTAGAGTTTAAACACAGCAATGAGAGAGAGAGAGAGAGAGAGAGAGAGAGAGAGAGAGAGAGAGAGAGAGAGAGCGAGAGAGAGAGCGAGAGAGAGAGAGAGAGAGAGAGAGAGAGAGAGGAGAATCCGTTCTCGTGAGGAAATGATTAAATACGTTTGAAGGAATAATGGGGGATTTTATGATACGTATAAAATAGGCGAGAAAGCAAGTGCACTGTCGTCGAATGAAAATTGATTTAGAAAGATGATAAAAGAAGAGAAAGGAAGAATTAAATTTAAATTATAATTATAATTATAATTATAATAAATTATAATAATTATTTCCTAGTATATATATATATATATGTGTGTGTGTGTATATATATATATATATATATATATATATATATTGATCGTAATATACTAGGTAATCTGTTTTATACATTCTTTTCCTTTTCTTTTTTTTTTTCTTTTTGTTTCTTTTTTCCTTTTTATTTATTTATTTATTTATTTCTTTTTTCTCTTAACAAAGATACATAGAAAGAAAAAATGATACATAAGGGGATAGAGGGGGGAGAGAGTGGGTGGAGTCGGGGGTAATCGAGATTAAGACAATGGCCATTAATATATATATATATATGTGTATATGTATGTGTGTTATAACAACGTCAAAATGAACTGTGAAAGCGAATAGCGAAAAAATATATATATATATATAGAGAGAGAGAGAGTGAGAGAGATGGAAGGGAGGAAGGAGGGATAGAAAGTTCCTAAATGATTTCAAAACTTACTATTTTCCGAGACATTTTGGGTTAATTTCCTTTTTTCTTTTTTTTTTTTTTTTTTTTCTTTTTATTATTATTATTATTCTTTTCAGATTATAAAATTATAAAATTTATTGCAATTTAAGGAAGAAAAAGAGAAAAAAAAAAGAGAAGAAAAATTAGCCAAATTTGTCGATGAAGAAAGAAGTAATTGATTTTGAAAAGATCCATCTAAGAACTTTTGAATAATCATCTAGGAACATTTGCAATCGGCCATCCTGTTATAAGTCGTTCGAATATAACAATGGATATTTATTTTTTGTTTCTCTTAAGCTCAATGATAGATGGAAAAGAAAAATGATAAGTCCGACGAGATATCTTCGTTCCATCGTTTAGATTGAATTTATTGATTTTTCTTTTCTCAACGTCAAAGGTACCTGAATGGACTGATTAAACAAAA
>NC_060966.1:4553319-4555819 GCF_910589235.1 Vespa crabro
AAGTAAGGACTTATTTTAGTATTTAAGGAAACGAAAAACAAACAAACAAACAAACAAACAACACATACACCTGCAATGTGATATTCTCGTGTCTTGTCCGACGAGAGACGTTGATTATAAGATTATAATTGACGTTTGTCATTTTTCTTCCCTTCTTTTTTTTTTTATTCCTCTTTTTTTCTTTTTTTTTCTTTTTTCGCGTATATACATACATTCATATATATATATATATATATATATATATATATATATATATATAGTTATTAAGAATATATTTATAAAGAATTCTCTGCAAAGATTCAAAAAAAATTTTAATTCGAAAAAAAATGAGATTAAAAAGAAGAGGAAGAGGTAGATGAAATAAACAAGATGATATCAAATAAATAAATAAATAAATAAATGAAAGAAAGAAAGAAAGAGGTGGGAAAAATGCGGGAAATGACTAAGAAGATGATAAAATAAATAAATAAATAAATAAATAAAAATAGAGAGAGAGAGAGAGAGAGAGAGAGAGAGAGAGAGAAAAGAAATCTACGAGGTCGAAAGAGAAACGTATTAAAGAATAAAACTAAAACTAAAACAAAACAAAAAAAAAAAAGAAAGAAAGAAAATCGTATATTTGAACAAACATGCATACACGCACGCACACTCAAAACAAAAACAGAAAAAAAATTGGATCTCGTGGGACGAATTCACTTTCGAAAAAAAGAAAAAAACGAAAGAAAAAGGAAAACAGTAATTGGTGATTAAGTTTTAAATAAATCTCGCGTGCGTATCGTAAAAACTTACGAGTTTTACGTTAATACGATAACAAATTTTTTTTTTTTTCCCCACCCACCCACTATCATCTTATCATTTATTTCATTATTTATTTATTTATTTTTATATATATATATATATATATATATATATATATATATACTCATAAAAATTGTTTTCTCTGTGTTCAGTATATTTTTTCGGGCTTTGTGTATATTTTTGTTTTTGTGATTTTTTTCTCTCTTTTTTTTTTTTTCTTTTTTCATTTGACTCTCTTCCCCTCTCTCCATTTTCTGTTGCCCTATCCTACGTATGTAGGATAAATATGTGAGTGATAAATATGCATAAAGAATGTTATTATTAGATGTAGAACATAAGTTTGTTGTATTTGCGAAGGAAAGAAAAGAAAAAAAGAAGAAAAATAAAAAAAACAAACGGAAACAAAAGAGAAAAAGTGGAAGTCGATCGTTCGAAAAGAAATTTAGCAAAACTTAAAAAAAAAAAAAAAGAAAAAAAAAGTGACGACGATGATAATTATTTTCACGATCAACTTTTTATGGTAATGCACATATGTCCAAACAAAAATTTCATCCGATTATCTGATTCACATGCCATTTTAGCTCGTAAGATTTCTTTTATTTGTTCACATACACACACACACACACACACACAAACACATATATATATATATTCGTATTATTATTATCTTAATCATTATCATAATTATTATTATTTGTAATTAAGTAAATCAATTTGTTGTCATCGTAAATAATTTGAACGGTGTCGTTGTATTAGTTTAATCAGTTATTTTATTTTTCTTTTGTTTTTCTTCTCTCTCTCTCTCTTTTTATACATATATATTCTTTTTCTATATACATACGTACATACATACATACATACATATATATATATATATATATATATATATATAAACAATTAATTATTTATAGAAGTTATAAAATATTTTTATTATTAGATCGTTTCGTGCGTTTAATTAATTCGACGGCTTATTCTTACTTACCTCGAAAATGGGGGAGCGGGGAGAGAGAGTAGGAGAGCTGGAGGGTTTATTGGGGGTTGAGGATGGGGGTTGGATTTACCGAGGGAGAAGTAGTAGTAGGGTGATATATATTTTATTCAGAGTGCGTTTTTTTGTCTTTTTTTTCTGTTTCTTTTTTTTTTTTTTTCTTTTTTTCCATTTTATAGGCAATCTTTTTTCCTACAATTTATAAATATGGGCTATAATAGATCACAGGGAGGGTGGGATTGGGGATGGTTGTGCGAGACAAAGCGATGGGGGATATTTCAAACGACATTACTGCAAATTTATGGTGTTGTGTAATACGTAGCTTTAAGGTCATATGTTTCTCTTTTATGTATACTCTATATTTATATATGCGATATATAAATACATAGGACAATTTAAATACTTATACACCCACACACACATACGTATAAACATATATATATATATCGCATATGATCAAATATATATATATATATATATATATATCTCGGTTTTATTCATTGTGGAGATTCGTTAATGTTCTTGACAATGATCCATCGATCGTACGATCGAACGAACACGATCGATCGATCACTATTAATTATTAAACAATCAATCAATCAATTTACTCGTCCGTGATGTTATTGACGCATTTGTCATAATATACCTTATTATATTATATATGTGTGTAACATGTAGTTAAGAAGACAAAAAAGGAAACATTATATATTGTTT
>NC_060966.1:4563319-4580819 GCF_910589235.1 Vespa crabro
CAAAATTATTAATCGATACATCGAAATATCTTTCTCGAGATATTAGTTTGGATTATTCGTACGGATTCGTATTTATTTCTGATATGATTGCAGCCGCATCTTTTTTATTCGCGAATTAAATAATGAATATATTGAGAAAAAAAAAGAAAAAAAAAAAAAAAAGAAATAAAGAAAAGAAAGAATAAATTAAAAAATAAAACGAAATCGTATCGTTTTATTTTTCGCCTCGTGTTCTTATCAAAGGATCTTGTTCGTGAAACGATAATGGAAAAAATAAGAAAAAGAAAGAAAGAAAGAAAATGAAACGATAATGAATGAATACAAATTTACTGAGGAAAAAAAAAAATATATATATATATATATATATATATATATATATATATGTATATATATACGAAGAGGGAAAAGGAAAAAAAAATATAAAAAATAGAAAAAAATAAAAAGGACAATGAACTCTTCCCCAAGAATGCAATAAACTTCAAGTTCCTTCTAGCACTAGTCACGTGATCATAGTCCGGTTGTTATTATTATTATTATTATTATTATTATTTTTTTTTTTTTTTTTTTTTTTTTAATTATTGTTCTCATAAATCTCTTTTTTTGTTCTTGCTATATGTACGTACGTATGTACAATAAATCCACGTATACACACATGCGCGCGCGCGTACACGCACATATATGATCGCATGCGTACGTACATAAATAAATTAATTAATTAATCAATTCAATTTTACTTAATCAACAAATACGAATTAATAACAAATATACACGTAAAATACACACACACATATATATATATATATGTATACATATACACATACACACACACACAATTACGCAATATACGTGTACTAAAGTACTCCTTAAGCGACGCACACATAGGGATCTTACGAATGTGTGTGTATGTGTCTGTGTGTGTGTGTGTTTGTGTGTATGTTTGTGTTCTCTCACTTTCATTGATAAGACGACACTAAAGATAAAATAAAATAAAATAAAATGAACGAGAAATTCAATCCAAAAAAAAAAAAAAAGAAAAAGAAAAAAAAAAGTAAGAAAGAAAGAGAGGAACTATTTCAAACGAATTTTAAACCATCCAAATGCTAATCCAAACGAGATTTTTGCGAGAAGGAAGAAAAAGATAGAAAAGAAGGGAGAAGATTTAGTGACAAAAATAAATAAATAAATAAATAAATAAATAAATAAATAAATAAATGAATAAATAAATGAATAAATAAATAAATAAACAAATAAATAAAATAATCGTGTTCTCCTATCACAGACTGATTAAAAAAAAAATAAATAAATAAATAAATAAAAATAAATAAAAGAGAGACTTCGGCCGAGACAAGTAAGTCTAAGATCAATTGCGACCTGTTCCCAGCCTGTGACGATAAGACAAAAAAAAACAAACAAACAAACAAAAAAAAAGTAAAAAATAAATAAATAAATAAAACAAATAAATAAGTAAACAAATAATAAAAAATAAAATGAAATAAAATAAAAAAAATATCGTTGCAGAGATTCGACGTGGTCCAACCTGAGAGGATAAAAATTAACAAACAGAAACGAAACGAAACAATAATTAAGAAGGAGAAGAAGCAGAAGAGGATGAAGATGATGATGATGATGATGATGTTGACGATGATAATGACGATGATCCTATGCGAAATCTCTGTGACATATGAAAAAGTACCTGAATGGCCAGAATCTTGGTGCGCATACGTATCAAATTCTCGTATTATGCGAAACGAAGAAGAAGAAGAAGAACAACAACAACAACAACAACAACAACAACAACAACAACAACAACAACAACAACAACAACAACAACAACAACAACAACAACAACAACAACTACTACTACTACTACTACTACTACTACAACAACTACAACAACAACAACAACAACAAGAAATAATAATAATAATAATAATAATAAAAAAAAAAAAAAAGAAAGAAAATATTGCCACGTCATCCAAATTGTTTTTTTTTTCCTCCTAATAGAGAACAGTGACGTAAAACGAGTGAGATTATAAATCGTCGTAGAAAATCAATGAATACACGAGAATATATCGATACTAGATAATATCGATATATTATCGATATCCTTAATGAAACATAACCGAAGACGACGAAAGACTACTAATAATACTTAATTAAAAGTTAAATGAAAGGAAAGAGAGAAAGAAATAAAAGATAGAAAATAAAATGGAATCATGCTCGTTATATTTGACGATGAGTGAAGTGAGAGGGATGGGATGGGGAGAGGGAGATGAGGTTCATGGATCTGGATCAATGGATGGATCGATTTCAATCCTCCTCGACTGCCGCATCGATTATGCTAAATATTATAATATACATACACACACATATATATATATATATATTTAATAAATAATTATATATATATACCTATACACATACACATATATCTATATATACATACATATATATATATATATATATATATATATATATATATATATATATACGTGTAACGGATATTACGATTATCGATCATCGATCATCGAAAGATCGACGAAGTAACCTGAATCAATAACGAATCTTCTCGTTAGGAAAAAGAAGAAGAAGAAATGAACAAATAAAAGAAAAGAAAAAAAAGAAAGAAGTAACATCAATTTTCTATATCTTAATGGATCCATCGATCTTGCTCGTCGATCTTGATCATTATATCAGAGGATATAAATCCCGACGTATTTATATGATCCGTTGATTAGAAATAATGATGTTATATAAGATGGACATATACTTATTTATCAATTAGTATTCGTCGATCATCAATACTATTATTACTATTACTATTACTATTACTATTACTATTACTATTACTATTACTATTACTAATACTATTATTATTACTATCACTACATTATCATTTATTAATAGCTAATAAATGATCAATATGTTGATCAAGGAAAGTGAGAGAAAGAAAATAAAAAAATGAAAAAATGAAAAAAAAAAAGAAATAATGAAGATAATGAAAATATATATATATGTATATATGTTTCGCCGAATTTTCGCCGTTGATGATCGATCGCTTATGGTAAAACAATGAGCGCGTGTCCAGATCAACCAACGTCCTTACGTAAAATCATTCAAGAAAATAAAATCGTTCTCTGTTCCGCATTTGCAAACGAAGAGGAAGAAGAAGAAGAAGAAGAAGAAAAAGAAAAAGAAACAAAATAAAAATGGATAATCAATCAAGAAGTATTCATACATATGTATGTATGTATTAATCATTAACGAATATATATATATATATATATATATATATATATATATATATATAATTTTTTTTTTTTTGGATCAATGATTTCTTCGGACGACACGACGAAGAATATGGCAATAAAAATGACGAAGAAGAAGAAAAATAAATATATAAATAAATATATAAATAAATAAATAAATGAACAACCACCAACAAGAAATGCGCTTAAACGCGACGGTCGGATTTTTTCTCTGTCTGTCTGTCTGTCTGTCTGTCTGTCTGTCTGTCGGTCGGTCTGTCTCTGTGCGTGCGTGCGTGCGTGTGTGTGTGTGTGTGTGTTTATGTGTATATATTTTATCAATATCTCGTCGAAATTCATACAGAGAAAACGCATCGTTAAAGCTATATATATATATATACATAACCGAATCATATAAACGAATTAATAGAAAGATATTTAGATTCTAATTTAGATTCTAATTCTCATAATCATAAATAAACAATGACAATGGCGAAATAATCTATTAAAAAATTCGAATATTATAATAATAACAATGGAGAAATGTAATGATGATGGATAAACGTGGATGAAAGAAAATGAAAGAAAATGAAATTAATTGCTTTCGTTTGGAAGGATATTCTCTTTCTTACGATCTCTTCTTAAGAAAATCAAGAAAGTTGGGCCTTAATGATGGAACTTATCTTCGTCGAGAGAACGTGATTTAAAAGAATCATAAGGGATAACGCAAGAAAAAAAAGAAAAACAGAAACAAAATAAAATAAAATAAAATAAAAACGAATAGTAAATAACATTAACGAAATGTCAAACGATAAGGATTTGAAGGAAGGAAGTAAGAAAAAAGAAAAAAAGAAAGAAGAAAGAAAACAAAAAATAAAAAGAAAAGATAAAGGAAAAATAAAGCGAAAGGGGAAACATATATGAAATTTGAAAGAAGGATTAAGGGGACAAAGTTATTTCATTATAAAAAAAAAAGAATTCTTTTTTATATATATATAAAATATTCTCGCACAAATAACGCTCTCTCCTCTTTTACTGTGAAGCCGGATTGATTGATTAATTGATTAATTCATTCATTCATTGATTAATTGATTGATTCATTCATTCAATCATTGATTAGGCGAAAAAATATTTAAATAGGTTATATATATATATATATATATATATATATATATATATATATATATATATATATATATATATATGATAAGGATTTCGAGATAATGCGGATTCTCATTTTTCTCCCCGAGAACACGCATAAATAAATATAATATAAAATTAAATAAAATTAAACGAGACAAGACAAAAGAAAAAGGAAAAAGAAAAACGAAAGGTATAAATCAATTCTTCCATTGAGATAAAATTAATTAATTAATTATTCAATCAATCAATCTATCAATTAATTAATCAATTAATTAATTAATTATTGATACCGATACATCGTCGTCGTCGTCGTCGTCGTCGTCGTTGATGTAAAATATAAAGAAATATAAATGATTAAATAAATAAGTAAATAATTAACAAAGCAAATCACGGTGACCCTATCGTTCTAATTATACGCTTAATTGTATTGCCAATCGTGTGTTATTAATTGCTTTAATTGACTCTTTAGTGATAGCCCGAGAGCGAACGAGCGAGAGAGAGAGAGAGAGAGAGAGAGAGAGAGAGAGAGAGAGAGAGAGAGAGAGAGAAAGAGTGAGGAGAAGAGTCTCTCCTATATTTCGCGTCATTGCAATCGATATTTCTGTGTGTTGTGCATATTTATAATACATACGTAATATATATACATACATACATACATACATACATACATAAACATATATATATATACATACAATTAATTAATTCAAAATACGTGGACGATGATTTTTGATGATTTTTTAATATAATTAAAATTAATATAACGCGAGAGATTGTTTTTAGGAAGAATTGTTCATCTGGATCCTTCGAAACGTAAAACAATTAATTGTTTTCTTCGATTTTTCGAATGTTCAATTAATTAAACTCTGATCATTTGATTGGGCTCGAAATCTATACGAGTTAGACAGAGATGAGGAACGAATGTCCAGAGGGGGGGGGGGAAGAAAAAAAAGAAAGAGAACGAAAATAAAAGAAATAATTTTGTTCAGGTGCCTAATACTTGTTAAGACGTGAACGTATTTCATAGTTTTTTTCTATTTTTTTTTTTTTTTTTTTTTTTTTGTTCCCTCTTTATTCCATCGATATAAATAATCAAATCCGATTAACAATTGTACGTCGTGGCCTTTCATTAAATTATACTTTGCCTTTCCGACCTGTTAAAAAAAAAGGAAAAAAAAAGAACGAAAAAAGGGAATGTGAAAAAAAATTTGGAAAATGAAAAAGAAGTAATAGGAAAATAAATCGAAGCGTAAAATGGATCAAAAAAAAAAAGAGAGAGAGAGAGAGAGAGAGAGGGAGAGTGGCAAACATTTAAATCAAATTAATGGATCGGTAATTAAAAAATAAATCAATAAATAAATAATAATAATAATAATAATAATAATAATAATAAAAACTAAGAAACAAAAGTTAGTAAAATTAATGAATAAATAAATAAATAAATAAATAAATAAATAAATAAAAATAAACGAAAGTACATGGAGAACGCGACGCCGTCCTCGTAGTTGTCGTCGTCGTTCGAATAATAATTATTATTAAAAAATCAATGATAATCGTCTTGTATTTGTTGAAGGAAAAAAAAAAGAGAAAGAAAAAAAGAAAGAAAAAAAAAAAAAGAAAAAAAATAATTACTCTGCCTCGAGATATCTAGTCGTAAGACTTGTGTGGTGCGATGGGGTGGGTCGGGGGATGGGGTTGGGTTATATTATAATGTTTGAAAAAAAAAAAAACATAGTTGTAATTAGAACGAACAAGTGACCTTAAAAAGACATTTGCTCCCTTTTTTTATCCCTCCAATTCGTCTTAAAATTTTATTCTCGGTATCCCAACTTTTTGAAAGATCCATAATCCATCGAATAAAAATTGGAAAGAACGAAAAAAAAAAAAAGAAACCAAATGGGGAAAAGGGAAAGAGAATAAATAGAAAAATAAATAAATAAATAAATAATTTTCTTAAATAGAGAAAGCAAAAGAAAACGTTCCTCGTTCTCTGTTCGAGTCCAAGAAATAAAAGTTTTAGGTTTTTAATGAATCTAATCATTGGCGAGGGTTTTGGGGTGGAAGGGAGGGAGGGAAACAGAGAGATAGAGAGAGAGAGAGAAAATGCAGGGGAGGGGGTTGTGTTCTGCTATTATAATAAATATATACAACAATAAATAACGACAATGGGGACGGGCAAGCGCATAATTTTAACAAATAGACGAAAACGTTTCGAACGAAGGAGGAAGTAACAAAAAAAAAAAAAAAAAAAAAGAAATGAAAAAAAAAGGAAGAAAGAAAGAAAACAAAGCGACGAATCGTGCCAAAAAATCGTGATTTAAATGAAAGGGAGATGTATCTTCTTGAGAAAAAAAAAAAGAATAGAAGATAAGAAATGAAAAAAAAAAAAAATTGAAGATTCTTTTCTCCTTTTCTTTTCTTTTTTTCTTTCTTTCTTCTTTTTCTTTCTTTCTTCTTTTTCTTTCTTTTTTTCTTTTTTCCATACAATAAAAACAATAACAGGATCGAGCATATCGTGAATTTAAGGGAAGGAAAAAAGTAAAGAGAAAAAGGAAAGAAAATGGTATTCGTCTCGCGAACAATTAAATAGCACGAATTTTTAAATGTGACGACTATATTAAATAGCTCTAATTTCCTAATCTATTAAGTGTACGTAACTTGGTCTCTCGTTTGGGACTGTTTGTTGTTTTAATTTATTGTTAACAAAAAAAAAGCAAAAATAAAAGAAGAAAATCAACTTCGTGAGTAGCAATAACAAAATGACGCCGTCAGATTCAAACCAGATATATGTGTTTGTAACTAGTAATATTAATTATATTATTATTATTATTATTATTATTATTATTATTATTATATTACTATTATATTATTATTATTATTATTATTATTATTATTATTATTATTATTATTATTATTATTATTATTATTATTATTATTATTATTATTATTATTATTGTTTTAATTGTAAATCAACATATATGTATACACACACACACACACACATATATATATATATATACATATATATATATATATATATGTATATATATATATATATATATATATGTATATATCCGTTCTCCCTGAGTGACATTCACATGTGACGTAATTATCAAGCGTTCCGTAAGAGAGGTTGTAGTATATCTATATATATATATATATATATATATATATATATATATATATATATATATATATATATATATATATATATGTATGTGTATATGTATATGTATATGAATATATATATATATATATTTAAAATAATCCCGTCCACACTAAAGTGGATACAATATTGATATATACGTATATAAGTCGACTTAATATTTTATTTTTACAAAGTAAGCTTTTAATTTAATGTGTTGATCTTAAGGAAAACGCGAATTTTTTTGCGAAGTTAATTAATAAAATAAAATGGCAGAAACTTCTCTTTTTTTTTCTTTTTCTTTTCTTTTCTTTTCTTGTGTTTTTTTATGTTTTGTATGGTTTTTATTCGTCGTCGTCTCTCTGTCGGTTGTTCAACAACGATCGCATTCTTCTTCCTCTTCTTCTTTTTTTCTTTTTAATCTCTCTCGATGTTCTCTATGTCTGTTTTTTCTTTTTTTTTTTCTTTCCTTTTTTTTTTTTTTTTTTTTTTTTTTTTTTAGCGAAGAGACTGCTACAATGATGTATATATAATAATATAATACCATGGTGGTACTTTTCTCTCAAATCTAAAGATAAAGGCAAGTACCTATTGAAGAACATAAATAATTAAATATATTAATTAGTTGAATAATTAAAAAAAAAAAGGAAAAAAAAAAAAGAAAAAAAAAAGCGTGTTCAAGAAAACGTGCAAAAAAAATAAAAAATAGAAACCTTGAGCTGTGACATGGAAGGGAAGGACGAAAGAGTGGGGGGGGGAGGTGTTCCAAGGGATTTTTATTTTTCTTTTTCTTCTTTTTCTTTTTTCAAACGGCAAAAGTGTTCTTGGATATACCAGAAAAAAAAATATATATATACCTATATATATATATATATATTTATATATATATATATATATATGGGTAGAAAAGGGGAAGAAAAGAAAAATATAAACTGATAGAGGAAAAAAAAAAAGGGGAGAGGTATATATAACCGAGATGTTCTTTCTGGTCCAACTAACGAATCTGTGAAAACGCATCCCTCTTACATTACACTGTGAAACAATATATTATACGATAATTATTTAAGTATAAGCAAATGAATTATTAAGTTTAAAAATCCTTATATATATACACATACACATACATACATACATTTATATATATATATGTATATGTACATATATATATAAATCTATTATTATTATTATTTTATTATTATTCTTATTATTATTATTATTATTATTATTATTATTATTATTATTATTATTATTATTATTATTATTATTATTATTATCATCGTTACTATTATAATATTATTATAATATCTTACGAGCATTAATTAACCCTGCGAATCTTAATTAATATTTATCAAGATTACGATTAATTTTAATATCATTGCTATTATTATAATAATTATTATTAATATTATTATTTTTATTATTATAATTATTTTTATTATTGATTATTGACATTAATGTATAATTGATTATTATGAGTTATATGCCAATTATATATAAACGCGAGTATTAATGAAAACTAGTAGAGCCCTTTTTGAGATAAGATAAAAGAAAGAACATACAAACGTACATTACACTGAATAATTTTTTTTACTTATAAAAAAAAAAAAAAAAAAAAAAAAAAAAAAGAAAAAAGAAAAAGTTCAAAAAAAAAAAAAGAAAATAGAATGGAAAAGAAAATTATGTTTGTGAATATATATTTCTTATAGTTCGTTCGAATTTTAATATAATTTTTAATTATACTTAAGTTACATTGTACACAACACACACACCCACACACACACACGATTATATATATATATATATATATATATAATGTATATAATATATATATATATATATATAATGAGAAAGTAATTGCACATAGTTGAAACATAATTGACAGTATATACGAAAATTTACACATCCATACACACAATATAAACATATATATCATATATATACATATACATATACAAAAACGTTTGAAAAAATGCAATTCTTTATGCCGGAACATATGATAAAAAATAGAGAGTATAATGAAACGTATTACGTTAAGATGATACGAACGCGGACAATTGTTTAAATTATTATGATCATTAATAATAATTGATCATTAACGAAGCGAGATGAAACTATAATAATGACGTCGTTATAATAAGCCAGTAATGAACGTGAGAGAATGTGTCGGCCGTGACGGTAATAGAAACGAAAGGAGGTGACGGAGGTTTAGAGAAATAATTTATATATGCAAAATGAACAATACTTATATATATATACACATACACACACGCACATATACGAAAATCAAATATATATATATATATATATATATATATATATATATATATATATATGTACATATGTATATGTATATGTGTGTGTAGATGGATGTATAAGATTGTCAAAAGTGATTAGGAGGTGCTTGCGATTTTCAACTGCTTTCATATGAAAGTAAAATGAAGCAATAGGATTGTAAATTGCGTACCTGGTGTGTCTTTTCACTATTTAACTGTAATCCCTTCGATTTTTGTACATCAGTATTATCTCGCACTCGTAAAAAAAAGAAAAAAAACAAAAAAAAAACAAAAAAAAAAAACAAAAAAGAAACAAAAAAAATAATAACAAGATAAAAGTAAAAAAAAAAAAAAGAAAAAACCAAAACAAAACAAAAAGGAATATATATGCGTTTTAAATGAATTATCGATTTTATCCCGCCATTTAAAATTAGATTCGGATTCAACGTTCGAAGCTGCATGAGTGGGAGAGAGAGAGAGAGAGAGAGAGAGAGAGAGAGAGAGAGAGAGAGAGAGAGAGAGAGAGAGAGAGAAAGGCACGTTCTCGTCCATTTTTTTTTAATTATTAATTAGATCCTTCTCCTGGTGATGAGCAATTTTTTTTTCCTCTCCTTTTAAACGATTATTTTATTCTTATTTTTTTTTTTTTTTTTGTATTTATATTATCTCTATTTTTTCTCTTCAACAATTATGACCCTATTTTTTTTTCTTTTCTTTTCTTTTTTTTTTTTTTAATACGATCGGAAGAACGCATTTTTTTTTTTTTTTTTTTTTTTTTTTTTTTTGATGACGCTTCCCTTCTTTTTTCCTTCATCTCATTCCGAGTCAAGATTTTTGAAGGATAAAAAAAATTGTTTCGAATAAATAATCAATCAGTTAGATAAATAAATAGACAAACAAATGAAAGAAAAAAATTAAATAAATAAATAAATAAATAAGTAAATAAACAAACGGACGATGTACACACTGCGGTTAATTAACATTTATTGACAGTTTTAAGATTATTAACAATCCTTGTGTTTCATTAAGGAATGATGTTTATATCCTGTTTATATTAAACTCCACGAACTATATCAATTCCATCTGATAAATATTATGGTGGATCTGAAATTTAAGACTGTACGAAAACCATAGAACTGATATTTAAATTATTGATTGCTGACAGTATCAGGGATAAGAATAACTAATAGGTGAGAGTCAAAAAAAGAGAGTGAGAGAAAGAGAGATAAGGAAGAATCTTAATCGCGTTTAGAAAACAAAATAAAACAAAACAAAACAAAACAAAACAAACGTGATTACACACAGGAACGACAGAGACATATATATATAATAAATGAAATAATAATAATAATAATATTAATAAGAAAGAGAGAGAGAGAAAGAGAGATAAAATTTTTTAAATTTATTTACATAATATATGTTATCAGAAAATATAAGCCAAGGTGAAGGGTTAGATATTTTTCTTTTTGTTTTCTTCTTCTTTTTTTTTTTTCTTTTTTTATTTGTTACTTCTAAAGATTAGGATTAGGCAAATGATCTCTTTCATCCTTAATTTCTTTTTATCGTTCCTTCTTTTTTCTTTTTTTTTTTTTTTGTTTTTTTCTTTTTTTACTCTCCTTCGGACATAAAACCAAAAATGGACGCACATACTCAAGGACAAGTTTTGCAAGTGAAAAAAATATACAAACGAATAGATAAATTAAAGGACGAACAAAAGGACAAAGAAAAGTGAAATAAAAGTGACAATTTTTGCAACGAAAAACAATATCTCTCGCTAATATCTTCTGCTTTATATATTTGTGTCTACAAATGTACATACACATATATATATATATATATATACATACATATATACATATATATATATAAATATATATGTAGTAAGTACATACGTACATACATACATACATACATACATACATACATAATTTACATATAAACATACACGTATAATACCTTCTCCTCTCATACTCGAAAGTCACACGACAATCGCACGTATGCATATATATATATATATATATATATATATATATATATATATCATCTGTCGCGTATATAGAATAAAAATAAATAAATAAATAAATACGAATGAATGAACGAACGAATGAATAAATGAATGAATGGATGCATGAATGAATGAATGAATGAATGAATGAACGAATAAATAAATTAATTAATGAACTAATTAATTAATTAATTAATTAATAATAACGAGCTTTCGTGCAATCGTAGATTATTAATCGTTCGTAACTTTTAAGTTTTTATGTTAAATAACAAAGCGTGTATCTTACTAATATATCTAATATGTATATATATACAAAAAGAAAATATATATATATATATATACATATATAGACATAATATACGCATACATACATACATACATACAACATACATACATATATACATATATACATAAATATATATATATATATATATATATATACACGTGCGCGCGCGCACGCACGCTCCACACACACATATACATACATACATACATACACATACACGCGCGCGCATACATGTTGAGTATGTATGTAATTTTTCCGTGCCATTGCTCGTTCGACGGTTGTGTAATAAATAAATAAAGGAGACATTTCGAAATGAAAGCTTGAAATTGTTTGTGTGTACAGTACACGTGTGAGAGAAAGAGAAAGAAAGAGAAAGAGAGAGAGATAGAAGATGAAGATGGAAGATGGAGATGGAGATGGAGAACGAGGAGAAGAAGAAGAAGAAGAAGAAGAAGATGATGATGATGATGAAGATGAAGATGAAGATGAGGATGAGGATGAAGATGAAGAAGAAGACGGAGAAGAAGTAGTCGGCGGGGGGTGGGCGTGGAGAGTGGGTGCGGGTAGGGGAACGAAGTAAATAAAATAAGATAAGAAGAAAAAAGAAAAAAAGAAAAAAAAAAAAAAGAAAAAAAAAGTAAGTGAATAAATAAGTAAATAAATAAATAAATAAATAAATAAATAAATAAATAAATAAATAAACGTAAAAGAGAGTCCTCGAAGCAACCTTCCGATGTGATTTTTGGTTGTGAAGATTTCATTAATTAGATACGTGGACAAACACGACCCGTGGCCCTAGTCCAATTGCAACTATAGTTAGTCAGTATTCCCAGAATTTTTGTAGACTTGCTATCGTGGGGATAAGATAAAAAAAAAGAAAAAAAAAAAAAAGAAAAGAAAAAAAAAAAGGAAAAAAAAACAGAAAGAAAAAAAGAGGAAATGAATGTAGGGGATTTGGATAGAAGGGAGAGGGATGAGGGGAAGGGAGAGTAAAATAGAGGAAGACAGACAGAGTGAGAGAGTGAGAGAGAGAGAGAGAGAGAGAGAGAGATGTGACGTTAAAAGATAAACTCATTCTATACATAGGCCTATAAACGAGCCGGCTGTGTGTGCGCTTCTGTGTGTGTGTGTATATATATATACATACATATATATATATATATATATATTAATTAATTAATTATTTATAATAATTAATATCTGCCTTTAATCGCATTTTCTTTCTTCTTTTCCTTATCTCTTGTTTTTCTTTCTTTTTCTTTTTTTTTTTTTTAATTTTTCTTTCCATTCTTTTTCCTCTCTCTTTCTTTTTTTTTCTTTTTTTTTTTCTCTCAATTTTGCAAATTCTCTTTAAATCCAATTTAGAATATATTAATGTATATGCGCGTGTGAATATATTTCAGGCACGTGGCTCGAGGTCGATTTTTTACGGTTTTGATTTAGAAAAAAAAAAAAAAAAGCAGAAAAAAAACAGTAGAAAAAAAAAGAGAGAAAAAAGAAAGAAAGAAATAAGAAAAAAGAATAGAAAATAAATGGAAGAGAAGGAATAAATTACGATTAGAAAAGGAAAAGGAAAAAGGAGGATTAGATGATGAATGAATAATGATGAATGCGATTAGAATGGATTCGTTGTTTTTAATATTATATTAAAGAAAATATTTCTTTGAAAATGGAAATGAAAGGATAAATAGTAAGCAATAACGTAAAACATATATGCATGTTCTTCTCGTTATCGGGTTTTATCGTCTTATATCGTTATCTATTACTATATATATATATATATATATATATATATATATATATATATATATATATATATAGTAACGTTCCTTCCTCTCCACTCCCTCCCAAAAAAAAAGAACGAACAAAGAAACAAACAAACAAACAAACAAACTAACTAACTAACAAACAAATACAGTGTGATCTTTTTCTAACGGCGCTATAACTTCAGGTTCCGGGTACCTCTATTATATTAATTCCAATAATCGAAAATCGAACAATCCGTCGTCGTTCCTACGTATATTTATTCCTCGTACCGCTCCTCTCCTTCCCCTCTGCCCGAAATCATCCCAAGGAAAGCTTTTATCGAACAAACATCCCCAAACTGATTCTTCCCATGGTGGTGTATACTTGAACGTAAAGAAAGGAAAAGGAAAAGGAAAAAAAAAGAAAAAAAAAAAAAAAGAAACAAAATAAATAAATAAATAAGTAAATAAATGAACAAATAAAAAGGGGAACGTTGATTAAATTGTGTTATTGAAGAAAAAAAAAAAAAAAAAAAAGAAAGAAAGAAAGAAAAGAAAAATGAAAAGAAAAGATGGAAAGAAAGAGAAAGAAAAAGAAGTAAATAAATAATCAATTGAAAATCCGTATTACGCAAGATCCCTTTTGTCTCATTAAATAAAATAAAAGAAAAATAAAAGAATAATAATAATAATAATAATAGTAATAATAATAATAATAAATCAATAAATAAATTAATAAATAAATTAATAAATAATAGTAATAATAAATGATAATTAGAATTAAAATCATTCCGTTTTTTTCCTTTTTTTTTCTTTTTTTTTCTTTTTCCTTTTTTTTCTTTCTTTTTTCTTTTTTTTTTTTTTTTTTGATTAAATAGAAAGAAAGAGAGAAAGAAGAAAAAATCGCTTCGTATTCGACTTATCGAAAATAATATCGCGAAAAGAGAGAGAGAGAGAGAGAGAGAGAGAGAGAGAGAGAAAGGAAAAGGAAGAGGAAGAGAGAAAGAGAGAGAGAGAGAGAGGTACGCTGTGTTCTTCGTAGAACCTCAAAATACGAAAGGCCTTAATATACTTATTCATAAGCATTAGAAATAATCAATTTTAAAAACGAACAAATCCGATCCCTCCCTTTCCCGTAGGTTGAATTTTGAATTAAAAGAAACGAAGAAAAAAAAAAAGGAAAAAAAGGGGAGAAAATTGCAAAGAAAATAGCAAAAAAAAAAAAAAAGAAAAAATCATAATAATTACTGCGCTTCGGTAATAAAACTTATTAACGCGTACTTTTAATGAAATAGTAAGATTGAAAAAGAGAGAGAGAGAGACAGAGAGAAACAGAGAGAGAGAGAGAGAGAGAGAGAGAGAGATTGAAAATCGACGAGTTGGATATAAACAATAAATTAAACAAATAAATAAATATATAAATAAATAAATAAATAAATAATTAAATGAATGAATGAATGAAAGAGATGAGAGCTCTCGCGCCAAATAAACATTTCAAAATATGACAACGCACATGTGTTTAGTTAGACGCAACGAAACATTCGTAGATATACATATATGTTTATATATATATATATTATATATATATATATATATATATATATATATATATATATATATATATATATATAAATAAATGACACAGACGAAATACATTAAAAAAAGACACGCATACTCGCTCAAATAAGGAAGTCATTTTGGGAGGGTAAAAATTATTCGACGCGATACGATATAATAATATCTATGTATTAAAATATAAAGAAAAGTAAAAATAATACTTTCTTGTTCTTAATATATATATATATATATATATATACGCATGTATATATGGTTATATACATACATATATTAATAACATCGATGTATCCCTTTGAATACACACGAACTTATATTAAATATAATATGTATGTATGTATGTATGTATGTATGTATGTATGTATGTATGTATGTATGTATGTATATATATATATATATATATATATATATCTATTTCGTTTTATATATTAATATTAAAAAAAAAAAGGAAGAATTCTTCTTCTTTTGTTTTTTAGAGTGTGTGTTCCATATCGATCGTTAGAAATCCGATTCGTCGGCGAGATCGCATCGTTTTTAATTTTCTTTTTCTTTTTTTTTTCTTCTTTTTTTTTCCTTGATTTTTCTTTTAATTCCATATCTTCTCCTTGCGTAGCATCGTTTCTTTAGATCTGCTCTGATCGATCCGAATGGATCCAATAATGATCTTAATTCTTTTTTTTTTTTACGATGCCGTCTCGTCCAACGATTGTATTTGTTCTTTCTTTGTATCCTTTTCTTTTTTACTTTTTCTTTTTTTTTTTTCTTGGTGTTTATCTTTCTTTTTTGTGATCCTTTTTCTTGTTGCGGAAAGAGTATCAAGCAGCTGTACCTAAGTAGTATAAAAAAAATACCTATCATATTATTATTATTATTATTATTATTATTATTATTATTATTATTATTATTATTATTATTATTATTATTATTATATATTAATTATTATTATATTATTATTAATATTATTATTCATATTATTATTATTATTATTATTATTATTATTATTATTATTATTATTATATTAAACAAAACAAAAAAAAAAAGATTGAAATAAAAGTGAGATATAAATCGTAACACCAGGGTGTGCAATAATAAACAGATAAATAAATAAATTCATCCTTCCTTGACACAATTGACAGAATAAAAAATATCTGTGACTGAGATGTAATAGCAAATAAAGGAAAGAAAAAAATAATATAAAAGACAAAGACGATAACGACGACGACAACAACAACAACAACAACAACAACAACAACAACAATAACAACGATTGGTAAAAAAAAAAAAACGATATCCTCTTGATTGATCCATAAGTTTCTTCGTAGGATCGATAGAAAAATTAATATAACATATAAACAAATAAACAAACAAACATACAAAAAGAAAGAAACAAAATGGCGCGTGGGTGCCAGGAATCGAACCTCGTCCTAGGACTACTTCGTAGGTAAATTTTTTTATTTTACTTTCTATTTCAACATTTTTATTTCTATTTTATATGTATATATATATATATATTTTTTTTTTTTTTTCTTATTTTTTACATTTACGCTTTGCTCAATAATGCGATGATCGATAAATTTCCAGGGCAAATGCGTTAGATAATCGTCATTACAATTTTTTAAAAGCGGCCTGAATGCTTGCCCGTAGATTTGGTAAATCGTTCGTGCATTAAATGGAAAGACTATTTTAATTAATTAATCGAACGGACAAACAAACAAACAAACAAACAAACAAACAAACAAACAAAAAAACAAACAAATAGAAAAAATTTGATCGAAAGTGATCTCGAAGAGATCTGATATGATGAAAGTGAGAAAGAAAACGAAAGAAAGAGAGAGATAGAGAAAGTAAGAGAGAGAGAGAGAGAAAGAGAGAGTAAGAAAGAGAGAGATAGAGAGAGTAAGTAAGAGAGAGAGAAAGAGAGAGAGAAAGAGAGAGAGAGAGAAAGAGATAATAGAGTTTCTTAAGATTACCTAAGTACAAGTGTTCAAGTCATATTATTTAAGAGACATTATTATACTAACGTGTTATATTCTATTATCACTATATATATATATATATATATATATATATATATATATATATA